>NW_010303510.1:21558-29929 GCF_000700745.2 Antrostomus carolinensis
GATAAAAAGCTGGAGAACTTTATAATCATCACACCACTTCCCTTCACAAATGCCCACTTGTATCAACACAGCAGCTTCCAGAAAACAAATGTCTGGAAGCAGCCTGCTTCTCAGAGTGATTCTCACTTTTGGCAGCACGCTCTCTTCCACTTATGCAACTGGGCCATCTCAGCATCAAATCTAATTAGAAACATTTCACAGACATTGGATGTTTCTACACAGATTATGCCTAGATAATTATGCAATTTATTTTTTTTACTTATCCTCGATCTTGGCAGGAAGAGAAAAGCAACAGTTGTCTAAGATAACAGCAGGCTCATTAGGTGGTAAAATGATGCCAAATCAAATATTTTATTGGGGAGGTGGGGGAAGCAAAAAACCCCAAAGAATTCCACTTCCTCAGTGCCTCAGAGCTGTGAAAATACTTTTATGCTATCATCTTAATTTAGAATGTAATTTCCTAATACCAATACGTGAAGAAAGAGAACCAGAGAATTTAATTATTATAAACAGTTGAAATCACAAAAGCTGCCCAGAAGAATTAATATTATGAGCAGTTCTCTAGCAGTAACAAAGCAACAGCATAATTGGACAATATTTTTGTTGTGATCTTCCAAATCTTGAAAGAAAAACTGTGCTAACAATGACATTGATAAATTAATCTTCCACTAAAATGTGAATAGAAGTCAACATGACATCACATTCACCTGTAAGTAAGTTCCTCTGTGTGACTAAATACAACAGCCCTATATAAATAATCACTGGACTTTGTGATACGTCAAATATGCATGATATGCCCTTTATGACCCTTTAATTCAGTCCTATAATCAGGAGTTTTGTTGCTTGGCTAAATAACACAAAATTCAGTTGTGTTATGGTAACAGTCATTCATATTCACTATGTCATTCACAGGTCATACATTACCTCTCGTCCAACATAGGAGTTATTACTTTCAAACACAATGGCAGTATAATGATGGCTGTTCTTGTCAAAAAGAGAAGTAATATCACTGGACCTTTTAAGAAAAGAAAAGCTATTTAGCACAGGCAGAATGTGATACACCCACTGTTATGGATGGAATTTCCTTTTACAATCTTGTAGCAGAACTGATAATAAGAAAAAAAGCTTACTTCATCTTTAACAGGATCTTCTACATTTTATTTAATTAACACAGTAAACATACACCAGCTGTATTTTAAACAAGGAACTTACAAAACAGGATCCAATGGTGGGCAAGCAGGTGGTCTCAACTCTTGGGAATGGTTCTGTAAGAAGTCAATCATCATCTGACGAACTGTTTGCAGCTCTCGATCTGCTCCTGCTGAGTACAGGTTACAAAAAAAATTACAACACTTCAAAAAACTGGGAAAAAAATTACTCACATGCAGGTTTTCATACATTCTGATGCTTTCAGGTTTTTGTTTTAAATTTGGACTTAAAAGAGCAGAATATTATGTGTCTGATTTAGTTGAAGGATTTCATTTCAATGTTGAGATGAGATCATATTTAAAAACTGTTATCCCACCCCAAAATTAATAAAATCTCAAAACTCTTTCAAATCTAATAATCTGCCTGTCTTGCTGATTTTCTCTTCAAACAATGCTTCATTCTAAGTCTGCACTCATTTTCACAATAGTTGGTGTGGGCAACTTAGTACCTTTTTTGCAATAAAGATATTCATCATGCATTAAAAACTGCAAAGGTATCATTCTTACCAACTGAGCCAGGTGAGGTTACAAAGCCACATAATAGTTATGAAGAAATAACTGAAGTGTGAGACTATTTTATTTGCTTTCAGATAAATAAATTAAAAAGCAGAAACTGTCACAAATGCCAAAAATTAACAGGTACAACTACAGTCTGCTTCTATTCGAAGGGTTAATGGTGCAGGTGGTCTCTCTTCTGACCTCTGGCCTTTTAAATGTTAATCCATTGAAAAAAACAACAGTACTTTTGTCCCCAAACAAACCACCTCAAGCTGTGATCCTGTCAGACACACAGGATAAGCCTGTTTTCAGTTAGTCAACATCTGAATAGGGGTTCTCCCAGTGAGATTCAGGATGCCTGGAAAGTGGCTGACAGATCAAAAAGCACCAAAGTCAGGACTGAGTAAATTTGATCTCATGTTTGAGATGTTCAGTGGAAAAAAAGAAATTATAAAAACCCCAAACTAGCTATTTGTGAAAATTAAGAACTATATTTAAAAAAAAAAAAAAAAAAAGGAGGACTGAGTAAATTTGATCTCATGTTTGAGGTGTTCAGTGGAAAAAAAGGAATCAAAAAAACCCCAAATTAGCTGTTTGTGAAAATTAAGAACTATATTTTAAAAAAAAAAAAAGAAATGCCAGCCCTAAACTCTGGAACAAATGCTTTACCCATCTAAAATTCTGCCTGACATTCCATTTTCATACAGTACTTATAATATCATGTCTTAAAGAGCTATTTAGTGTCCATCTCAACTGTAGCTGTTGAAACTAATTGACAGGCAAAGCGATTTTGCTTATTGCATGACACATTCCTGGCTGATGGGACAACTGCTTTGGAGATTCCTTATAGTAGGATATTCTTACCTTTGTAATTTTCTCCAGTAGTAAACTGCTTTGTAAATGCTTTGAAATACTACATGGGAGAAAAAAAAAGTATCATGGCTTTGGAAATAACTCACTGTATAAGGTAAAAGCTCAGTTTCGAAACAAAAATGGCTTTCAAGAGTTTTTAAGTTTTACAGCTCTAATTACAAAACATTTTTATCTATCTGTTCAGAACACAATTTTCCCTCTACCCTGTGAGTTCCAAAGACCTGCTGCTCAAGTGTACGAGGGTAGCTCACAGGTACCAGTCAAATGCTGTTAAACAATAAAGCCAACTTTTAGAGGAAAAATATCACAGTGCATAATTCGATACTGTATATTGATCCATTACTGCAAACGTTAACCCAAACACAAATTAACTGATTACCAAATCAGTGCTACCAACTGTGTCTATACTTTGAACACTATTCACATTTTCCCAACTCCCTCCAGTGGTTAAACAGGGTATATAATGGAGCTTGACTGCCTTCTGCTATAAAAACAAAATAGAAAAGATTCAGTGCTAGGAAAGAAAAGTGCATTCCAATTTACACTCATAACTTTAAAGATTAAAAAACCAAACCAAAACATTGTTCTTTCTATCAGGGTATAACATCACAAATTCTACAGTGAAACATCTCCTGTTCCCTCTCCTGTTGTAACAAACACAGTTTATTCAATCCTCTCCATCCACCACATTCTGCTTACAATTACAGCCAATAATATGATCATACAGATTGACAAAGACAGAGAAGTTAAAAATTGCACTTAAACATGAAGATGAGCAACCATAGATACTTTTGGCAAACACAAGATCCCTTTTAAAAGCCAGTTTAAGCCAATTATGAAATTAATTAGAAAAACAGTGAAGGATCAATCAAGGGTACATTTTTATTTGGAGTCCTGGCCATTAAATCAGCTGATTTCATGATGCAATTTCAATGTATTACCTTCACTTTCACATACTAAAACTAAGCCCACTATTAATAATCATGAACATTTGTATTTGAAAAATATTTATACAAATTGTTATTATCTAACCAAGATATCACAACTAGGTCTTATAGAAATGTAACAATATCCTACTTTCTAGAACGGTATCTTCTTTCAATAAGTTTTTCAGATTCATAACTGAGGACTGAAGTACTGCTATAAACAACTGCACCAGTTATGGCATTCAGCAAGAAGAACTCAAATCAATCTTTTATCAGCCCTGCAGCTCTCTTACCAAAAGCAAAGAAAAAGCCCAGCTAAAGAACAAGTAGGAACACGTACTATAAACACCATTTACCTACGACAATCCACTATGCCACTTACCCTGAAAGTTGGGTAATAGTGAATACCATACTCTTTGCAGGTCTCATAGTTCTCTTCTTCCCCACAGTCCAGCACACCAACTCTAATTGCAGATTCCCAGTCTGAAAACAAAGATATCTTTCAATTTTCCACAGAGGCAATCATGGATCCCAGCTGATGGATTACCCTGCTTCCCGTGGAAATCAACAACAAAACTCCGATAGATTCCACTGTAAAAATCAAGCCCTCAGTCGATTCTCATTTGCTATTCATTTCTATCCTCAAGTGTAATACAATCTACTGATTTTTAAAATAACTAAAAACCTCCCTGTTTTTCTTAGCTGCATCAGTATTTCCAATACACCTAAGTAAGAAGAATCTGAACACACAAAGACATTTTATTGAATCCAGGAATATGAAACAGGAGCCAACCCAACACTTAGAAGATACCAGATTGTATTCCCCAGCTTTTCCCATCAGTCAAGCTCATAAAATAAAGCATGCAGAATATATATAACTGAATACAATTAACCCAACAGGTACATCCACATGGCTGTCAATTACAAAACCATAAATCTGATGCATCTTGTATTACAGCTGTTTTAACAAGGACTCACTATTTACCAAAATTCAAATTTTCTCAGAGGCTTCTAGAATTGCACACGACCCAAGGGTCACATATTGCCTGCTGAAAGCTTTATCTTTTAGTACTGCTCAGGAATACACTAGACACACCTCAAAAATATCTGTTTTAACTAGAGTGCTAAATAGTTGAGTTTGAACATCACTGCAAGTTTCCTTTATAAATGTTTCATAGCAATAACTACAAGAGTTCAAGCATTTCTATAAACATGCTTATATAACTTCAATAAAAGCTTTCAACTCATTTATAGCTTTTTCCTTCTGATTTTGCTAGGACCTTATCTTTTTGAGCCACGCTCTGCTGCAGCAATCGCTTGAAGGAAGAAATGCTCCAAAAGACTCCTTAGACAGTTACTTTTTAAAGCTGAGCTAAATCAAAACAGCTGTGGGCAGAATTTGAAGGTACACCACAACTCCCAAGGATCAATAAAATTTAAGAAGCACTAAAATTAAACTTGCTTTTATAGCAAAGAGCAGCAAAGCTTCATCAAGTTCAAGATCTGATTGACAGTTACGTGCCTGGCTGCTTCTGAAATTCAGCTTGACCTTTATTTGTCTTTGGAGGAGGATGGGGCAGCTGATGGAGAGTTTCAGTTGTGCCGAACATGCCAACAGCTGAACAGGCACCAGGAGTAACTACAAGCATGCTAGAGCAGATGGGCAAGTATTCACAGGAGCACAAAAGATACAACAGTCTATTTCATCAAATAAAATGCAAAATAATAATAAAAAAAAGTTTGGCTTCTGGGTATCTATCTCATTCAACTTTCTCCACTCCTCCTCCTTTTTCCACCTGTCTTGATCCCTCTCTGTACAATGAATAGAAGCACTATGAACCCAATGCAAATAGCTGGCTCACAACAATGCAAACCCATCTCCAGCAAAGGACTTGGGTTAAAGAGCACCAGCTGGGATGTGGATCTGGGCTGCTTACCATTTGCTTCTGCTTAAAAAGGAGCTTTTCCTTCCCAAAGGATGCAGAAGTTGCTGAAGTACACAGCCTAGACTGTGTACATTTACCCCGGCACTGTAGCCTGGAGTTTTGGTTTTGTTGGGGTTTTTTTAATGCTGATGAATTTTAAATTAGCATCAGTATTTTTGAAATACTCACAAACAATACGAAAGGGGCAGATGAGTGATATCCCATTAACCAACATTATTTCTGTTTATGCTAAACAAGTTCCAATGAATGACATGAATGAATTGGACAAACTGGAAATCCAGCAGGTTGGTCAAAGAAATGCTGTCGCATACCAACACACCAGTCACTGTGAATCAGGAGGAAGACACTTTCTTTGCATAAACCCTGTGTATTCCCTCCAGCAGGCAGACACAACGCCGTGTGTTATTTTCCATCATGAAGTTTCAGTCAAGGAGGTAAGAGATGCATCACCAGAACTTCTCTCCTCATGGTACTCGAGAGTTATGTATTTTAACATACAGGCTACTTCCTGAATAAAGACAAGATTTCTGCAGCTCCCTACCAAATGAGTTTAAAGAACAACCTCTAGAAGAAAGTCATTGCTAGATTTGGAACAACAATTGATAGACTGGAAACAGTTGTTCCAAATCCAGAGGAGTAGATTACCTCTGCATACAATTCAAGGGTTGCTGTACATGGGATTTCCAAGGGTTTGTTACTTCTACACAGAAAATTACTACACACAACTCCAGCCCACAGGCATTTTGGTGGATAGATTCAATCATCTTCTAAGATAGAAAAAGTACAATTAACTCTAATGGCCACTTTGGCCACTACTGTGATAAAACTAAACGTGTGATTAGGAATGCAGCAGCAATGACTCTAAGCTTAAAGCTTGTTCTGAGAGGGAGTATCAGACTCGGAATATAAATTACACAAAAGCAAGCACCACTCCTATTTTACAGAAGAACTACCTTCTGCTATGAAGTCTGCAATTACAATATAGCCAAGATTTAACAAATGAGAAATGAAATAAAAGTTAAGGATATTAGCACAGGTCTTTTATGGACAAAGTAGTTACAGTAATTTAACTGGACTGTATCAAATTGACAAATACAACCACAGTGATCTAGGAGTTCTCTAATGTAGATGAGTCTGCATCCTCAAAGACAGCTGTAATATCCTAGCAGATGAGTAAATATTTTTGAAAAATAAATGTTGAGACAGTGTAAGTAGGTGAAACTTTTTTTTTTTTAACCAACAAAAAGTGTGACTGTTCTCTGTCTCCTACTAAAATCCATTCATTCCAACTTTAAAATGGAAACATTTTGCTGACAAATAACACCAGAAACCAATGGCATGTGCTGGTAGTGCCAATGTCCACAAACATAAAAATCCACTTTTTAAATTAAAGTCTTCATAAAAACTCAATGGATTATAGAGTAGACAGGCCCTTAACTGGTTATGGTAATACAAGTGCAGACCATCATTTGCAGTTATCATGACTACAGATGAGAAAGAAAATCTATATTTGAAGAAGTTATTACAAGTTACAAAAAAATATTGCCTACAAAGGCATCGTGCTGATGTAGTAATGTATAAACACTTCCCTGTCTTGTTTTGACAAAAGCTCTGGTCAGTTCAGGCTCTTCATGACCTTCACTGCAGTATTCAAACACTTCCTTGTTCCTATTTTTCTTTAAAAAGAAGGAAATCTAATACTATTTTAGCCACAAACAAATCAAATGAGAAGGTGAAAATGTTACACAAACTTATGCAAAGAAAATAGAAAAAAGCTAGTGCTTTTATAAACAAAAAATCCCCCATGCAAGTAAAGAGTATTTGAAATGCTCCGAAACCATTACTGCTCTGTGTTTCTCGGTTTTTGTTTCTGCTCACCAGTCAGCAGTCCTCAGCATGTGACGAGTTTGTCAGGACCTATTTTTGGGCAGGCCTCTGTTTCCCTATATCTAAAACCACGTAGGTCTAACACTGCACTTATATTTCACATTACTTGTTAACACTTTTCACATACAAGGCTGACAGAGAAAAGCCAGAGCTCTTCACTCCCTCCCAAACTGGAACCATATGAATGCGTTAGACCTGCCGTCTCCATCCGGGAAATGTCTCTTGGGCCAGGTGCTAAATTAAGAGTAGTTCACAAGCCTTTAACACCACTATATTATACATAACATTTCCTACAAATTTGATCTCAGGTCTTCTCCCCACCAGAGGTACTGAATTTAACTGATACCTGAGGGGCCTCAAAGAGAGTAAAACACTTCAGCACCTGCCAAAAAAATTGAGCAGACTAAGACACAAGTGATTCAAGTTTCCCTCAGTATAAACCATGGCCACCTTTTCTTTTTAAGTCATTATTTGATAAACCTGAAAATCTGATTCTCTCTTAGCTTGTTTTTTGTATTATTTCCTGGTGCTTCTTTCCTCCTACTAGTCCATTCACGCTATATTGAATTTGCAAGATACAAATCAAACACATGCCTGGCCTCTCCAGTACCACAGCACTTACTTTTTTTGTTTTGCCTTTAAAATAGGCTAGTCTTTTTACAAAACAATCCGAAGATACAGATCTTGCCTCAAAGAGTTTAGTCTAAACATACCTCCTGCGCCTCAGCGCGTCCACTTGCACGCTGCAACGCACGCAGAGACGCTTGCACGTCAATCCGCAGCTGGACTGCTGTGGGTGTGTGAGAGGTGGTGGTGGTGTTTTATCCCTGGATTCCCACAAAACCTTTAATTTGGAAACTTGCTACTACCTCCCACGCCTCGCGAGTTGTCCTGTTCCAGCAGCACGGCCAGGGCCATGCCCACCACCAGAGAAGCGGGAAGAGGACGATGCTCACATACCGCAGCTCACGCCAAGCACGGCCACGGGTGACCCAGCGAGCTGGGAACCCCCTGCAGCCGAGCACCCCACGGG
>NW_010303511.1:0-248 GCF_000700745.2 Antrostomus carolinensis
TTATTTCATTTTTTATTTTATTTTATTTTTTTATTATTTTTTATTTTATTTTACTTTATTTTTTTTTATTCCATATTTAACACTTATTTCCCTTGTCAGCCAGAGCAGGGGAGGGTTGTAGTGAGCACCGAATGGATCTGCAGTGCTCTGCAGAGGTGTGAATTCAAGTGCTGTTCTTTAGGAAGAAAACATCAAATAAATTGTAGCTTCAACAGCAAAAAAACCAACCCAACCTGTAAAATTTTAAT
>NW_010303511.1:289-844 GCF_000700745.2 Antrostomus carolinensis
GATAGAAATCCGTGCCTTTGGTAGCTAAATATGAGCTTTATTGAGCAAAACCTTTTGAAAGGGTTGGGTTGTTTGGTTTTTTTTGTTGGTTTTGGGGTTTTTTTCAGCATAAAATGCAGGCTAATTTAGTCATGAGTCAGCCTGGATTTTGTCAGGTGTTCACTGAACATTTGTAAAGTCTTCCCGTGAACTGAGGAGTGTCACATGAAATCATCATCAATTTTCCTAACCAGAGTACAATTATTGTAACGAGGACGTACAGAGCGCGAGAGGCAAAGCAGCTGTTCCAGCAGGAGTTACCCCCGTCCCCTCCCCACCGCTCGCTTCCTTTGGCCACATCAGCAATTAATAAGAATTCCTCTCAATTAAAATAGAAAATGGTAGAAAAGGGAGCATCCACTTTACCTCAAAGGAGCCTTTTATGTTTCACTTGCAGCTGATGAAAGAGAACATCACGTGGGGGTTTGCTTTCTGTTGGTTTGGTTTTGTTTGGGTTGGGGTTTTTTTAATGTTGCTTTTTATATTTTAATTTAATATCATATTTAATATATATTT
>NW_010303512.1:0-203 GCF_000700745.2 Antrostomus carolinensis
TTTAAAACCATTCCTGCACCTCGATTTTTGTTTGGGGTTTGGTTTGTTTTTTTTCTATCAGGTTTAATGATGTTCAGAAACTCCGGTCCATGTATCTTGTCCTTTTGCTTTATGTCTTTAACTCTGGGCCCCACAGTTCAAGAAGGACAGGGAACTGCTGGAGAGAGTTCAGCACAGAGCCACGAAGATGATGAAGGGAGTGG
>NW_010303512.1:401-11454 GCF_000700745.2 Antrostomus carolinensis
TTCCGAAGAAACTTTACGGTGAAGGTGACGGAGCACTGGAACAGGCTGCCCAGGGAGGTTGTGGAGTCTCCTTCTCTGGAGACATTCAAGACCTGCCCGGATGCCTTCCTGCGTGATCTCATTTAGGTTCCTGCTCCAGCAGGGGGATTGGACTAGGTGATCTTTCGAGGTCCCTTCCAATCTCCAACATTCTGTGATTCTGTGATCTTAACATTGTCAGGCTCATGAGCCTCATTCACTTGCTGAACAGGCCAGACATACTCCCCCTGCGCAGGCCGGTGAATCCTGCTGGGAATTCAGTACACTTCTGCAGTCGGAGCCAGAAGGCCAAGGGCATTCAGCTCCGGTCCCTGAAATCCCACCAGATTCCCAAAGCTGGCTTGATGTTGCACGTCCAACGGCACAGTTGGAGACAGAGGACCCACATGTATTCAACAAGTGTCGTCACAGAAACATGGTTTGGCTGTCACCAGCACACCTGCGGCACTGTCATATGGTTAGCAGTCAGGCTCTGCATTTTGGGGTGCTCTGAAGAGATTCCCTTGTTTTCTATGCAAAGCACAGCAGAACGGACTGTATGGGTAATTCGTGGGGCAGGACAGAGGCAGGGAAATGCTTTGGCACCAAACGCTGCTGGAGCTTAGGCACTGGAAGTCATCAAACCACTGTGTGATCTGGCCTGGAAAATCCTGGGTTTCTGAATAAATGAATGAAGGGAGTGCAAGCTACTTCTCCTGTTGTCCTCTCTAAGTTGCCCTGACCTGCTATGGTGACAGGAGCCCTGTGCAGTTCTAACAATTACCAGTGAGATAGCAGAATGATGAGTCAGTCAGGTTTTTACATCACTTAAGCATCTTCTGCTTTCACACCTACAATTACTTGTACTTCCACTATTTTTTTTTCTTCTCCTTTTAGTAACTATAATTCTCAATGATCTTAATATGCAGGAAATTCTCTGTCCTGACCCCTCTACTCAATCAGCTTCAGCAGTGACCCACATAACTCTGATGACGAGCTCAGTCACCTCAGCCAGTCAAGATGCTCCCATACTAATATGATTACAGCTAAATCAATGCTGGGGGGCAAGAAGAGGGCTCTCCTTTCTGAAAATGCCAAGAGTGGAAGGAAGAGGAGAGAGGATAGTACATGATAGCCACCCTTGGTCTGTATTAAGCAATAACAATACCCCATGTGGAAAAGACCTGTTTTGCATTTCATGTCGCTTTTTTTTTAACATTTCATATGTGAGTTGCAGCATTTAAAACCAACTACTCTTTAAAATTATCTTATTTGCCTCAATGCAAGGTAGTGCTTTGTTACTCTTTACAGACAAAAATCCCCTAAAAATCTCCCTTAGCTAAAGAAGGTTGTGGTGGCTGCATTACAGCTCATACTCACCTCCTGCAGATGTTGAGGATGAGTTGTCTTGCTGAATGCAAGTGGCACTTCGCTCCTCTGCAAAGCAGCAGCTTCAAAGTGCTGGCAGGAGCTTGGCAGGACACAGGACCTGCCAGTCGTACAGAAGCCAGGCAAATCACCTCGCTATCACTTTGCACAGTAATTTAATTTAAGCCAAGGGTTCACAAGAGGAGGCATGCAAGATACCTGTGGTGAAAAGCAGCTAGGTAACTAAGCATTGGGCAGAGGAGGTGACGCCTCTGAGGCAGGCAGCAAAAGGAGTGGCATGTGGCTGGAAAATGTGGTGGAGGTCACCTTACACCCTAGGTCAAAGCTTTACCAGCCAAACCAGAAGAAAAACAGGGTCATCTCTACAAAGATACACCATATATTCAGGTAATTTTCTTAGTTTTCATAGGTAGGACTCTTAATAGTCAGTATTTAGATAATAAACAAATAGTATTTATTTATTCAGATGTGTCACTTATGTGGCATATGTGTCTTTTTCTTTTCAGTTGGGCAACAATAAAAAAGGAAGAGAACTATTGCTAAATACCATTGTGTTCTTAGCTCATAGGAACCTTTTGGGCTTCTGAGTTAACACCCAGTTACTAATTTGAGAGTGCTTTTCGTTTTAGAACATTTAAGAACACTGAAATTAAACTTAGTTATCTGGCAGAGCACTAAGAAGCTATACATTTATTAATTCAAAATTGTATGGTTATTTCTCTTTCCTGCACATCCCCAGCATTTGACTAGGGAAGCCTAATTTGCATAATGGCCACACTGTTAATCAGTAACTGCAAAGTATGCAAACTACCACTCTGATTGCTTACCTTCTGCAGAACTGGATATGAGTGTGCGTTATCTGAAGCATAGATTGTGCCTTTCCTCCTTTTTCACTCTTGATGATGCCTCAGTTTCTTCTTTCACCTAAGGATGGCTAAATTCTTATCTATGATAAGGTAAATATCTCTAATTATAAAACCAGTTACTTAGCCTGTGAGTGGCATATTAGTTCTAAGTAGATGCTATGGCTCAGAGTTGTAAGGGAAAATATGTTTGGCATGCATATAGAGGTGCTCCCTGTTAAACTCGATGGCAAAAATAACCAGATATGTCTTTTGGCTTCGAAGTTGAGGTGACCCAGGGAGCAGCTGTGATGCAAACAGGAAGCAGTGACAAGCAGTCAGACGCTCCCCATAATGATCACTGACGGCTCTTGCTCTACCTGTTGTTTCAGATTCCTGAAGGAGGAAAGGGTCTGAAGGAGGAACAGTTCACTTTTCTTAGGAAACAGCCAGGAACTATTTCTTTGTAAAATTTAAACTGCTCTGAACCTAGAAATGGCAGATAGCACAAACACCTGTATGTCAGGATCACACCGTTTGACCTAAATGAGGGAAGTATCATTTAAAGTTTTCTATACCAAGAAACTGTCTCATATGGATGCATAGAATTAATTAATGACAAGGAGGATATATTTCGTAGTTTCTGGTCTTCCAGTTTGCATCCAATGTCAGACTAAAGTTAAAGCTTTAAGTATGTTAATATTGAAAGAAGGGCTGTTATCATCCATATTCTCTTGTTCTTTTTCCTTTTCTATTAAAGGGCCAACCTAACACCATAAATATTCTTAGGGCCCTGCTGATCTTGCATATAAATTTCACTTGGCAAAAGGCCTGAGAGGGTTAGAGGATGTGCTGATTATCTGCTCTGCTCTTACTGCTGGCTCAGCGGGCAGCTGCTGGCACCGACTGCCAGTCACCCTGGCAGGAGAGAGCAGAAGCTGCCATAGCTGTGAGCTGCCCTGGAGAAGCTCCTGGTTTGCAGTTTGAGCAGAATCCCCATAGGGAGAGAGAGCTCCAGAGAAAAAGCCCCCACCATTGCTGCCAGAGGTGCTTACAAACAGGGAAGGCAAGGACACCACAAAGCAACACGCTGCTGGGCACAGGACCCCAGAAGGTGCCTTCTGTAGGGTAGGGCAGCCCTGGCATCCTTTTATCCTGCTTTGAATTTAGTCACAGAGCTCCTCTGTAGGGAGGAATGGCCAGAAGGCATTTTCAAGACCCACCATGTTCCTGGCTCTCCCTGGTCTTTACCCTGTGAGAAAAGTGGGGAGACTCTTGTCAGTGCAGAGGTTTTGCAGACAAAATGCTGCTGTGCCAGGCCAGGCCTTGGGGGCTCCTTCCAAGCATTGACCAAGTTTTGAAAACACGTGTTGCACTGGGAACATTTAGAAACAGCAGTACTACTTGTTCACTTTACATTGCAATCAGTGCCTCTCTTCAGAGGGCTGCTGAAAACACAGCCAGGCACACACGTTATGTCTGATGTGGTAAAGGTGGCACGCTCCTTAATTCACACTGGGTGCACTTTGGCATCCCTGCCCTCTAGGAGCTCTGTCCTGCCGTGTATCCTCCTTCCAGGGGCAGTGCCTCTGTGAACCTGCTTTTCTCCACCCGAAAAATGTTGTGGCCCTAGGGAGCTGCCTTTTCAAATTCTAACATCAAAATGAATACAGAGAGTGGAGGTAATTTGCCTGACTGACAGGTTGGTTTCCTTACTTTACACTAACTGGCCGGGCTGGATACTTTGTGAGGGCCCAGTTCTTGAGCAACCAAGTCACTCTGAGTTTTGCTCTGGGCTAAATTAGAGATGCAAATGACTATTTATTGCTTTTGGTAGGGGAGGGGAAGTCTGGCCAAGATTATGTCTTTTGACAGGTAATGAAAGAACAGAAATCTGCAGGGAAATATTTTGCTATCTCTTAGAAAACAATAATTTACAGCTTTCTCCTTATAAAAGCTAAAACCACAGTCTAGTGTACTGCATGGTCAGTATCAGATACTAGGAAACTTTAAACTGGAGTTGTCAGAAAAACTTAATGAAATCAGCTGTCTTCCTCCTGAAACTTAAATATAAATCAGGCTGATTTCATCAGCCTTTTGGAGGAGAATTGTGGGATTGAGGGAGTTAAAATAATATCTAAAGGGGAGTTCTTGTTTGGGAATAAACAATTCATGTCTTTTTATATGCACTATCAGGCACACTTGAAGAATTCAAAATATTTTGAACAGAATATTTTCCTAGATTATGGGATCAAACAGCTGACAAAGCAGAATTTACTAACTTCCATGTATTGGGGTTTTTTTTCTTCCAATTCAGATTCTGAAATGTCAAAATCCTTTGAAAAATGGGCACTTCTCTCTGCACAGCTTTTTTTAAGCCCTTTACAGGCAAAATGAAAGCTGCTTAGTATGTCTGTGTGCCAAATAAAGATAGCCTCTTTTTGTGCTCATAAGCAAGCCAGAAAAATAAGTAAATGACCTTTCTAGCCACTCAGTTCCCAACTGCCTGCTCCAAGTGCAAGTAACACCGGGATATCCTGAAGACTGGATGATTGGGAAAGAAAAGTCTGTATGAAAGCTGTTCTTGAAATACTGGTAGTACTTTTTTGCATCCTGTCTGAATATAACCCTTTGGTTCCCTCCTGCAAAATATCCAAGGGAAAATGTTCTGCTGTATTTATACCCTGCCTCCCATTTCTCTGACCTCACTACTAATTTTGAAGTACAGAACGCATTCCATTCTTCAGACATATGGGAAAATCATCAAGTTTCTCTTTTACATTAAGGAGTCTCTCACTAAAGTGCAGCAGGGACATACACAGGTTGCTTCTACTCCATTTAGGAAATTGTTGCTAATGTCTTTTCTCAAGACTTTTATGACAGTCAGCATTACTACTGCTACCAAAAGCAGCTGGCATTCATGAGATGAAAGAATATCTTATGGTCAGTATGAGAATAAAGCAGTGTTAATATTACATTTTTCTCTACTTCTTTCTGGAAGTGGGTTTTGTTTCATTAAATAAACAAAACCCCAAACGTAAGCTTCTTTTTTTAGGCATAGCTTGTAACGACATAAAGCTAAAGCAGCCCAATCCTTTTGGCCATACCATCTGAAGTGCAAACCTGATAACCTGAATGAATTCAGCAGTGAAGAATGAAACAATGGAGGTAGATGGGACTAATTTGCCACCTCCTCATTCCTGTCAGCTTGAATACTTTTGTACTTCATCTTCTTGTGCATGACTTGCAAGGCAATTGCTTTAATGTAAGCTCTCTGTTCTGGTCCACTTTCTATTTTACCATGCTATTTGTAACTGTTCTGGTATTTGATTTCTATTAAAATATGCCTCAGTCCATCGTTCTCATATAACTACCTTTCAGTGTTCAAGTCTACAAGCATGGAGAAATGAAATCTATCAGTAGCCTACCTGCCTATTTCAATCTGTTTTCTCCTGAGCAATTGTTTCCGGAGCCATTTCTTGCACTTCCACTCAGCTCTCCAGGCAGTTTAAGAGTAGTAGAAATTAGGACAAAGTAACAAACTCTCCCATTTCCTTCTGGAAGCAGAATTAAATTCTTCAAGATAAGCTCCTCAAAATAGATGTTCTTCTTTTGTAATGACAGATGGTCTATGTATTGTTTTACAGATTCCATTTATAATAATACAGCTTGGTTGTGTGGGGGTTTTTTTTGGGGGGAGGGGGCTTGTGGTTTTTTGTTTTAGGGTTTTTTTAATTCTGCATTCTCAGTACATTCTTGTTGAGTTTTCCATGGGCAGGTAGCTAAAAGTGCGAGAGCTGATCTGGGTCTCTACCCAGGGAACCCCCAACCTACCTGCACGGGCCACCAATCCCTGTAGCAACAGGTCACCAGCAATAGCTCTGCCCAGGACTCCCTCCAGTAGATCCTACCCCAGTAGACACCACTGTTGCTATAACCCCTTTTTTTACAGATCTTTCTTTAGACAGCACAAGGTAATTTAACAGTCCCACTCTCCACCCCCCTGGAAAGCTTTGGGGAGAGTCAGAGCAGCATACTGTCAGCAGCAGTTTTCTGAATGGGACATGAGACTGGTGGGCAGCTCACAAGGTCCAAACAAATGCCATTATTCCAGAATGGCCTCCTGCACTCACAGCAATATCTATCTTTATGTAGGAGGCCTGGAGGCAGTTTTACTGCCCCGCCACCTCCATGTTCCATGTGCTATTGGTTTTTTTCTTCATAAGTAGCCTGCAGTACTACTTAGGTATCCTCCTGCTCTGGCTGGGGAAAAGGTTGTGCTGGCACAGTGGTCTTGTCCGCTGGTCTCTCTTCCTGAAGATATTGGCTGGTGATTCTCACTAGCTTTCTGGCAAGCTAGATGTGATTAACGTACCAGTCTGGAAACTATGTAGTCATATTAGTGTGGCGCTGTGCCGGCACTAAAATTTCTCACCAGCAGGCAGGACATACTGTGCTAACTTGGCTAGATAGCTTCCAGACCACAGCTGGCTTACCTCCAGTCCTTTCAGAGCACAGCTGCAGCAAGGCTATACCTGCCTATTCCCAGACATACAGGCATGACCTTCACAGCCTTTTTATTTTTTGGCTCTTTTGGATATATATTTTTTTGTCTGACAAAACTCGATGACAAGTTATTAATTTTAATTGCTTATACAGTATCCCAGTGTGTTGGGTTTGGGGTGGGGGGGAGGCCATTTTTGGTAGTTGGGGAAGGGGAAGCTTCGTGAAAACTCCCCTGACTCCAAGGCGTAGCCCCCCAGCCCAAGCTGAGCCAATGAGCAATAGAGAAACACCTCTGCAAATCCATATTTCTGAGAGGAAGGACAGTCTTGAAAAGAAGAAGGTGGAGAGAACCTGGAGGAGAGGTCAGAACAAAAGATGATCTGAACAAAAGATGACCATCAGCCTAAACAAAGAGAGAGCTTCGTTGCCAGGAGGAAGGAGGAGGAGGGGGAGGACAGAGAACCTCAGACACCCAGTTCAGCTGCATGGAGTAGAAGGCAAAGGAGGTCCCTTCAGCCCATGGAGGTTCAATGGCAGAGCAGATATCCACAAGTAGGCTATGGAAGACTCCATGATGGAGCAGAGAAGCTGAGACTGAGGGCAAGTGCGACAGAAATTGAGACCCCGAGAGTCACTCAACGCCAGAACAGGGATGAGGAGGTGCACTGGACCAAAGGCCCGTCTGCAGCCCATGGATGTCCCCATGCTGGAGCCAGGACCTGAGCCTGAAGAGGCTGTGACTCCATGGGAAGCTCGCTTTGGAACACCTTGTTCCTGGATTTTCATGCCAGGAAGAGTGGCAACGGTGAACTGACTGAACCCCCATTCCCTGTCCCCTGTGCTGCTGGGGGGAGAAGGTAGAGACATGGGGAGCAAAGTGATTTGAGCACGGGAAGAAGGGAGGGGTGGGGGGAAGGTGTTGTAAGATGTGGTTGTTATGTCGTTAGATGAATGGCAATGAATTAAATTGATTTTTTCTTCCCCAAGTGGAGTCTGTTTTGCCCGTGACCGTAACTGGTGAGTGAGCCCTCCCTGATTTTCATTTCTAATCCCGTGCCCCCTTTGTTGTGTCTCCCATCCCATCTCACTGGGTGGGGGGAGTGAGTGCAGGACCACATGGTCTAGCTGTGGTTAGACCACCACATCCAGCAGCTCTGTTGGGAAAATAAAACATGTACAACTAAAAAAGGGAACTAAAAGCCATTATTATATCAGTCCTGAGAATCCTGCTATCTGTGTGGAGTAAAGTCTAAGTAAATATCAATTTTTATGTATTAAAATATTATTTAACAACCCATTATTACGTAAAGAAGTTATTAACTTTTCTGATCCCCTAAGACAAAGCGATCACTCAGTGGGTAAACAGATTAGCCTCTTCCATCTGTGCAACTATGAATCATAAAATACACTTGTGTAATTTGCTGTAAAGAAAAATAAATACATTAATCAGCTAAAGGATGCAATAGTCTGCATTCAGGCTTCTGTTCAGCCAGCATCACCTATTCAGCAGAGGAAAGACTATCCACTGACTTCCAAGTGTTTTGCTACATCAGGACTTGAGGATTTAAGGGCACCACTCTTCTTCAGTGGAAGTAAAATTTAACTGTCAACCAGGAAATTAGATTATCTTTTCTGAGAGAAGCACTAGCAGAAGTATACGTAAGCATCTGTCAGCTCATCCATCTTTATGTCTGTTTGGTTTTGAAGGCAAGAACACGCCCTTTTTTATTTCCTCGGGTATGAATGTTGCCAGAGGCTTAGAAAGCCAAGCTGCTGCCACACTTGCTACCCATCTATGAGACTGTACCCTTCATCTGTATCTCCTTCTAGAAAGGAACTGGCAAAACATCCTTTCTATTCTTCTCTGTGATGTTGTAGATTACATATGTTATTTAAAAAAAAAAAAGTGTTCTATTTTTTAATAGAAAAAAGACCTTCTTTTATCTCCAACAGACCTCTGTCTGTCCTTGGGTACTTGACACCAGCAGGCTGTTGTACAACCAGCAGCATAAGCTCACACTGCTCTTCCTCTCTGTGTTCTTACTTACTTGATGGTTTCTGGCAACTGTAGCTGCTGGTGACCAGCACTGGCATAGCAGAGAGAGCAGCTGTGCAGTGTGGCAGCCAGCAGGTTTCAGTCATGTCAGAGGAATGGATTAGGAGGGACCTTTATTTTAATGGGAGATGCAGTTTCTACTTTAAGTAGGAAAAATATCAGGTTTTTTGGTGGCTGTTTGGCTCATGCTTTTTACAAGTTGCTTGTGACTGAAGATAGAAAGATACTCAAGCAAGGTTAAACTTCCAAAGGGCCAAGCCAACATCCATTTTAAAAATATAAGGATTCTGCATGATGATGGTGATAGTTGTGATAATTTGGGATGGCTAATCATGTATAGAAACAAATGCACTGTGACGGTCTGACCTTTTCTGACCTTTTGTAAAGAGACAAATCTTCATCTTTGAGTGTGTGTGTGCACATCAGAATAGATGCTGCCTTTGTGCCTTCTGTGCTGGTGCAAAATCACAGCCACATGATTTATGCAAGTCACAGTTCCTTGGAGGAGCGTTCCCTGTATAGCTTTGTCTCTGCTAAATGGTTATTACAGCAGAACTAGCAAGTGTCAACATACATAGATGCTCTGCTCTGGCTGTAATTACTCCATCTATATCTGATGTTAGCATGTGCTTTTCCACCCCAGGGAACAAATGCCCCCTCCGTAAGACAATGGCATTTCCATGATCAGAAGAATAAAGAGGCTTGAAGTATTTCCTTGTCGGGTTCATGCACAATCATATGGGGACAGTAAAAGTGGAGAGCTAAAGCAGCTCTGTGACATGCCTGTTTACGCTCCACTTCCGAGTGTTAAGAGTCACTAAACTTAGCCCTACTGCCCAGGGAGGGGATCAGCCATTGCAGCTGAGCTGATGGGGGTTTGGGGCAGGTGATTTTTTTTTGTTTGGTTGGTTTTTTTTAATTCACAGGACTGTATTGTCAAAAAGCAACTACGCACTGTCCTTTCCCTGAGACACCAGGGGAAAGCGTGTTTGTCTTATACTGCAGGAAGGTTCTGTAAAAGCTCTGCTAATGTGAGACCTTTTGACTCTGAGTGGCAGCTTTTGCTTTTATCTGTGAACCAAAATAATCTTAGAAGGTAAGACTGATGCTAATCAAGAGCAGTGTATTAGCTTTTCAAGTAGGAACTTAGTAGCATTTGGGGAGATGATATGAAAACTTTTTTTTTTTTTCTTTTTAACCTGTGATTCACTACTTAAATCTCAGACAGAAGGATGTGAGCCCGTGCAGGAATCAACATCTGCCAATGACAAGCTTAAAAGCAGCAGGCTGTGTAACACCGCTCTGCAATTGCAATGGTCTGGTGTAACTCTGAGACCCTGGTTCAGCAAATGTAACTGTAAGGGAGAAGGACTTACTGACTGAGAGAAAGTGAAGGAAAGATGCCACTGGGGTCTTTGGAGCAAAGCCAAGCACACATGTAAGAATTTGAATTGTGAAGCCTAAGCAATATCATACTGGGAGTCAAAAAGTTTCTTTTATTGGTATTACCAGCATAGGCAGTGCAAGATGAGAGGGAAGAAACAAAATAAAACTGAACATTTTAGTGAGTGCCTTAAGTGGGCTGCTACTGCCAGGCAGGTGGTACTCGACAAGGGACAAACAGTTACACCGGTAAATTAAAACCTGGACAAGGTGCCTGTCAGCAGCTATTCAGTTTTGGATGGAATAAACAGTGTAGTGTTATCTGCACTGGTGAGGTGGTCACAATAAAGAAATACACCTGCAGTTGGTGTCATCGAAATGGGGAATGAACTTCCTAACACCACTGTAGTCTTAAGAAGCAGGCATTCCTTATTGTGGCGCCGGACAGATGCCAGGTGGAACAATCCCCTGTGCATCCAGCACTGCAATAAAGAACGCAGGCTTCTTAAGACTACATTGGTGTTAAGAAGCTCATTCCCGATTTTGGTGACACTGGAAGTATGCATTTATATGAATAACTAAGATTTGAAATATACACGGTTGCTAAAAATGAACACACACCGCAGGATCAGGAAACCAGAAGGCAAAAAAAGTCAGTATATTCTTTTTTAAAGAAGCATCACCGGATTTTTCCTTCAGTTTTTTGATGAGCTGGTGTGTGATTTCTTAACAATTGTGGTCTGGCATCAGAAATACCTTCGTGTATTTCAGGCGGGCGGCCGACAGTGCAGCACTGAAGCACCTGTGCACACCCACCCGGGCCGGGCCCTGGGGACCGCACCGGCGACACCGGGCACCG
>NW_010303513.1:0-16119 GCF_000700745.2 Antrostomus carolinensis
GCTGGGACTCTTCAGCCTGGAGAAGACAAGATTGAGGGGGGACCTTATCAGTGTCTAGAAATACCTGAAATGCAGCGGCCGAATGGATGGGGCTGGGCTCTTTTTGGTGGTGGCTGGTGACAGGACATGGGGCAATGGGCAAAAAACAGAACACCAGAATTTCCACACAAACTTAAGGAAAAATTTCTCTACTGTGAGGGTGATGGAGCACTGGAATAGGCTGCCCAGAGAGGTTGTGGAGTCTCCATCCTGGAGATTTTCAAAACCCGCCTGGATGCTTTCCTGTGCAGCCTGCTGTAGGAGACCTGCTTTGGCAGGGGGGTTGGACTAGATGATCTCCTGAAGTCCCTTCCAACCTCTACCTTTCTGTGATCCTGTGATATACAGTAGTTCATCAAGATAGGTCTTAAAATGCTCAGCCAACTTCCCTGACAGTGGGAAATGCCAAAATGGATATGATACAACCTTCAAATCTTTGAAAGTGCTAGTTTTTCTTCAGCTGAAAACAGGTTTACCTTTTTGTAGGTAAAGGATCCCGTCCTTTCCTATGCTTACCGGAAAGAGTCAGGAGAAGAGAAAAAAAGTCATACTAAAGGAATCAAGTGAAACAACATTGATTCAGAAAGTCAAGTTATTATTTTTAAAAGCCCACAAATTTAGACAAGATACAAGGATGGCTAAGAATGAAATGAATCTCCCCTCGGTAAATTTCTTCCAACATGAGGTGGTTAGTTTTTTTCCCCTCTTTAAATCTATTCACTCTCCCCTTCAACTCTGAGTTGTTCAGGTTTTAGGAGAGATGCAAATGAATATCAGCAAACACATTAAAAGAAATCTGTCTATCATAGTGTGTAATTGCATACTACAAATTAGTTTAAAAAAATCACGCAAGAAGCTGAACCAAGTAAACTGAACCCTGCTCAAATAACTACTTACTTCCCAGAGGTCTACTGCAACAACACAACCAGACTAATAACCTGCATGGAAAACAAGAGATGAATTATGCCAGCTGTAGTCAAGCAATGCTGCATACCCCGAGCTCACTTGAAAGCCTTAAAGCAAACTTAGCATCCATAATTGCACTCCAGAAGAAATCTTTTTAATCAACTCAAACTAGAAGCTCATAATGCTGGGGGACATGAACAACCTTACCCCTAGCAAGCAGATCACTTCTAACAAGACAACTAGATTCCCTGGGGGTGCAGTCCCCTGTCTCAGTCACCGCTGCCACTACCCCATCTTCCTCTTTACGCCACTATCCAGTTTTTCCCATTCCCACCTTACACTGGCACTCAGCCCTGCCCATAGCAAACAGATGCAGGGAGCTAAACTATCTAACTTTGTCTCCCTCCCCAACCCCTTTTCTCCACAATGCTAGTTTTCTGCTAGGCTGAAATTTCCCGTCTAGCTCTTTGCTCAGTCAGGCCAATGCTAAGGTGGACACAAGGGAAGAAGGAAGGAAGAGTGAGACAGCACTAACCTTGGTTCAACCTAAACCAACTCACCTTGGAATCGCACCATTACAGAAGTATTTCTACATCAGTAAACATTTATTACGTACATTATAGGCTTCCTTCCACTCACAGTACTTCTCAGGATAGAAGTTAGACCTGAGGGACTCCTGGTAACAAAAAAGGCAAAGGTCTTCTCTTCACAGCAGTCACAGTACCTGCTCTGACACCAGGACAACACGGCCTAGATACAGGATGTCAACAGAAAAGCCAAACTTCTCTTGCTCTAGGTGAGGGAGCAAGAGCATATCAGAAGAGACTTTGCAGTCTAAGGGAAAAGGTACCAGGAAGGCCTGCACTGCTGATCTAGCCTTTTAAATCCTTTATGAAGGGAAAATACCCAAGTACAGATGCTCCAGAAGCAGCAAGAAATAGCTCAAAGAGGTTCTCCATCAGATTCAGTTACTTGTAGAGTATATCAACAATTAAGTTCAAAGTTAGGCTCTCCCTTTTGCTATTTTCACTGCACTGGAAAAGGCAAACTCCCATGTGCATGTAATTTTGCAAAAGAATGAGCTTTTTCAGACAAAGATTTATGCAAATCTCCCTAATAAACAGGCTTCATTATCCCAGCTTTTACAACGACACAATCAGTGCTCAGTTTATATTCCAGAACAACATTTATGGCAACTTCTGTCAAAGGCAGATGGCACGAAGTTATCACATTTTTTAAACAAATTATCATACTTATTTACTCCCCAAATTCACTCATTTCACCCACTTCAATAGAAATAATTTACACTATAGAGCTAATGGGTCGAGAGGGATAACATTTAATAATTAATTTATATAAAGATTTCAGATACTTCATTGCAGTGCTTGTGGAAGACTACAAGATACATGGAATGGAATAGAGTGTTTTATTAACATCAGGTTGGATATGAAGATCACCTCTACTTTCTACATTTGTGCCCAAGAATATTGCACAGTTAGGGAGACTGCATTTTATTTCTCAGCTGCAGAGCTGTAACCAGAGAGAATATGACCCTTCTATCTTAGTAGCTAAAGCAACTATTTAGAATTTTAATATTTAAAATGTAGGGTAGCAAAAGTTTTTCCATCCTGTCCTTAAAACACTTAACATGAAATGCATTCCCAGCACTGAAAGAACTAAAAATTGGATTTATCATGTATTATCAAGATGCTTTCTCATAACTGAAGAAGTATTGAATATGCGAGTTCCTTGCAAACATATGAACATCTTCTAGTTTCACAGATACTACAGATGTCAAAGCTCCCTGTGAGATAAGTTTGTAGCGCACAGTACAGTTAAACAGCACAAGCCTTCACAAACACAAGGAAACCAACAGCCTGGCTTACGATAAAACCAGTAATTTTTGCAAGCTACATTGCTCTGGAATGATAGCCAGCTTTGTCTTCTTCTCAATTCTCATTTAAGCCTTTACTCTTAATAAAGGCCATGCATATTGCAGCCTACTTTATTTAGCCACCATTCATTTGCAATAAATAGAGGCTTTGTTTACAAGTTCAAAATACAGAAAGAAGGCCTACTCCACACACTTGACACGAAAACAATCTGGAATGCAACAGCATAAAGGTCTTCAACTATTAGTGACTTCCCATTTACAAAATATGAGTTTGTTAAGGAGCTGTCAAAGCTGAAGAGTTAATACATCAGCAGTTCTCCATCTGAAAAAAGTCCTGGATATACCACAAGTATATGTACTAGCAGAATATAACAGATACTTTTAGTCTACTTGACTGTCAGATCAGATTGTCTTGCAGCCCAGAAAGTCAGTCGTGTTCTGGGCAGCACAAAAAGAGGTGTGGCCAGCAGGTCAAGGGAGGTGTTTCTCACCCTCTAGCCTGCTCTCACAAGACTCCACCTGAAGCACAGAGTACACCTCTGGGTTCTGCAGTACAAGACAGACATAGACCTGTTAGAGTGAGTCCCAATGAAGGTCACAAAAATGGTAAGAAGAGTGGAACAGCTCTCCTGTGAAGAAAGACTGAGAGGGTTGGTCAGCCTGGAGAAGGGAAGGCTCTGGGGAGATGTTAGTGCGGCCTTTCAGTACTTAAAGGGGGCTTATAAGAAAGACAGAGAGACACTTTTCACCGAGGTCTGTAGTGATAGGACAAGGCACAACCATTTTAAACTAAAAGAGGGTAAGTTTAGACTGGACATAAGGAGAAATTTTTTTTACGATGAGGGTGGCGAGACACTGGAACAGCTTGTCCAGAGAAGTTGTGAATGTCCCATCTTTGAAAGCTGGATGAGGCTTTGAGCAACCTGATCTAGTGGAAGATGTCTCTGCTGATGGCTGGACAGGATGACCTTTAAAGGTCCCTTCCAACCCAAACTATTCTATGATTCTATGATTGTTATTAATAAGCATGTTGAGAACAGCAACTTCCACTTCACTGCAAAGAATCAGAAAAGCATTAATATCCAAAAGGTTGCACCATCTCCTGGTGTTTTCATGTTATTCTGATTACACCATAAGATTTCAAGGTTTTAGTCTTGTTTCCCTCTGACCATTTCAAAATTGCCACTAATACTCCCTTAAGAAATGTATTGTTCTGCAAAAAGTATAATTGAAAAAGATTATACTTCAAACCTGAACCAAGCACACCTTCCTGAAGTATGAAAGGCATCTCACTGCAGGACTCCAAGGGACAAGAAGTGATCTATTCCATTAACACCGTCTCAATGTACTAGACTGTTGGAAGTGAAATTCCTAAACACACAGTCTGGAAAACCAACAACCTCAATTTTTACAGAAGTGTCACATCTTAACATATTTCACTAAAGAGGAGATAATGACTTTTGAACTTTTATTTTCCTCACACAAGATACGTGGGTTCAGAGTTTATCAAGCCATTTTACACTCACATTTGTTATCCTCCTTTCTTTAAAGGAAAGTGTCAGTAGAAAAACTGAAAGTAGGGCAGAGATAACCAAGAGAGATGGGAGAAGAGTAACAAGGTGACCAACACAGCAGTTCATTTTTCCTTAATTAATATTTGCACTCAGCACTGCATCCATCATGCTGAGCTAATACCACCTGCAGCACCACCACTTCTCCAGTTCCACTGTTTTGAATTACAGCTTATTTTAAGCTTAGCTCTATGATTTCAAAAACCACTTAGAAGACGGGAAAACGTAGCCAATGGAATTGTAGCTGTATGAAGCAAGAACAGCTGCTCTGCTGTCCAACTTGTAGAAGCTAATCTATGCTGTAATTTTATGGCTCAAAACACAGTCAGCTGTAAAATCCCCAGGCTCTCTACTCACCCTCTTTTACCTTTAAGACATTTGCCCTTCTTCAACCAAGAAATACACCTGGATTCTAGTGCATAGCCACCACAGGGTAAACACTTCCCTCTTCATCTACATAAGACCCTTAAAATCCATAACCCTTTATTGGAGAGATGAAGAACTAAGATCTCGTGGGGGAGAGCAAAGAATTGGCTTAGGAGAAGGGTGAAAAGACAACAAATTAGTTTCATTCAGCAAGTACCAGAGTTGGGAAGCGGCAATTTAAAATAAGTCCTGGATTAATGGGAAACATGTATGTAAACACAGGCTGCACAAGGTAAAAGAAAAAAGTTAGGAGAATTTGACCTTGAAACAGAATGTTGAGTGTCTGACAATCTTTCTGTTGAGGGCTACGTGGGTGATTCAAATTTCTGTAATACTTTTTGAAAACAAAGACTGCTATTTGACCAAAAAAACCTCATGTTTAATATTTCTGTCATCTAAGTTTTGAACAGGATGAAGTCCAAAATCCACCTTTGTAAATCCAAAAAAGTTCATAATCACAAGACAAATTTATATCAAAGTCATCCCATTTGCCTGCATTTTGCCCACATTCCAAGCATTTAAACTTGAAGTGACAACTCAAGTGAAACAGACACTGGCCCTCATCTTCCAACAGTGATCTGCGCAACAAAACCCTGGACTAATTACTAAAACTGCTATCTGGTATTACTTAATACTGGGACATGGCTCATCAATAATTTTGACATTTCCAAAGAGATCACTCTGTTGATTCTGTAGCTTTATCAGTGGGTTTAAAAGTTCATCTGACATCTGCCACCATAATCCCTGCTCATGATTTAAATAACACCATCTCCCCCCAGAATTCCCTTCTTTGTCTGTGCTTTCGACTTCTCATTTAACAGCCCAATTCACCTCACACCACAGGTCACTTTCTCACAATGTTCCCTCTCCTCTCTCAGACAGGGAAGTCTGAGCAACCTCTTTTCTCACTGCACTCCTACCACAGGTGCCTTCCGCTCTCTGGTTCATACCTCACCCATGGTAGGCAGGAATCCAAGTACATGCAAGGAGGAAAATGTAAACCTCCTGAGGCAACTTTTGCCAAGAGCAGCTTCTTCCTTCTCATTACACAACACCACTGACTCTTGATTCTTTACACTTCTCCTGTTACACAGCTCTGGAGCATAGCGTTTCCGCCTTCATTCATACCCTCAAGAAACACTTCTGTGAACAAAGACAATTCCATAGCTATCAAATAAATACCAAACTTGAATTAGAGTATTACACTTACCATCCTGACAGAATTGAGGAGCGTAGTAATGCCCAGAGAAGAAACAGGAGGAGCAAGCAGAATCAGTCTGACAAACTAACTTAGCTCTTTCACGGGGGATTTCTACAATTACAGCTTACAACTTCAATATAACAGCAGTAAGAGCAATCCAGCGATTAGTAAACAGAGAGAGACCAGTTGTGTGCATGCGCACATGGATAAGGGAAAATTGTAAACATACCTCCTCTGACCTTAAGGATCAGGAAAACAAGGACATGGACTTTTCAAACCACTTGAACTATTTAAGGTGTTCCAATTATACTTTCAATTATGCAGCAAGGGTTTCCCATCCAGGGAAAATTATTCAGTCTTCAAACCAATGGCTGACACACAAAGAAGCTTAAGTTCTTCAAAGTGCAATCACAGAATGGTAGGGGTTGGAAGGGACCTCAGGAGGTCATGTAGTCCAACCCCCTTGCCAAAGCAGGTTCTCTACAGCAGGTTACACAGGAAAGCATCCAGATGGGTTTTGAACTTCTCCAGAGATGGAGTCTCCACAGCCTCCCTGGGCAGCTCATAATGACCATATTGCAGATGCATTACACATGATTGTGGACGTAGGCACCAGAACTGGCACAAGTTATTCTGGAAGAAAGCAGCCAACCAAAAAACCCACTCTTTTGGGTTTCAGTCACTTGAAATTGACCTGATATCAAGGTAACTAAAGCATTATCAAGATTTTAACAGCATGTTGCCTACCAAGTTACAAAATAATGCCCTCAGAGATACTCAGAGCTAAAGCTATTAAGTGTTGTATGGTTTCTGGGCAGGTCTGTTCAAAAAGATTTGCAGAATTTGTCTTAGAGCTACACTCAGTAAATGTTTGGAAGTTTTTTGATTAAGCAGCACACATTATCCAGGATGAATTTAAGGCTGCATTCCTTAAAAATCAATTAGTTGTAAACTCTTTATTTTATTCCCCACCCCACCCCCAAAGTTGTCAAAGGAGTGATACTGGTCAAGCAGCTGCCTGCATGAGGCTAGATAGGCACTTCCAGTACATAACTATAGTTTTTCCCACTCAAACTGAACTGAAGCCAAAAGCCAGACTTAATGAGAACTTATCTGCTCAAAACCAAAGATACCCTCATTAGCAAGATCTGAAAAATGAAAATTCTAGCTCTTGCTACACTAATATCTTCTGCCATGCTGAAGTTCTTTTTAAGCTGACTGCAAGCTTAGAGCTCCACTGAACAATGGCATTCCCTCAGTGTTACTCTCAAAATACAAGAAAAATGAGTTAGACTATTGAACAGAACAAGAACAGCCAAAAAAAAAAAAAAAAAAGGCAAGTTTTAAGCCTAATAAACAGATGAAGTCATCTCCCTACTAGGCGTCAGTTTTCTCACCTGAAACAGAAATAAAAAGGTAACTAATTTTGAGCAAAGCTTGTCCTCTAGAAGCAGAAGAGCCACCAAAAGTTACTGCCAGCATACATTTGGGGAAAAATTATTCTTGCTAGTTATCACTGACAACATGAAAACCTAGAAACTATTTTGCAGGAAGAGTCAAGGAATGGCAATCGAGTATGTCAGTTGGAAGGGACCTACAGTGATCATCTAGTCCAACTACCTGACCAATTCAGGGCTCACCAAAAGTGAAAGCATATATTACTAAGGGCCTTGTCCAAACACTTCTTAAACACTTACAGTCTTGAGGCATCAACCACCTCTCTAGGAAGACTGTTCCAGTGTTTGACTACCCTCTCAGTACATAAATGCTTCCTAACGTTCAGTCTCAAACTCCCTTGGTCCAATTTTGAACCATTCCCACATGTCCTATCACCAGATACCAGAGAGATCAGCACCTCCCTCTCCACTTGCCCCCTCAGGAAGCTGTAGAGAGTGACCAGGCTGCTCCACAGTCCCCTTTTCTCCAAACTAGACAAGCCCAAAGTCCTTAGCTGCTTCTCATAGGACATGCCTTCCAGCCCTTTCACCAGCTTGTTGCCCTCCTCTGGACACATACAAGGACCTTCACATTCCTCTTAAATTGTGGGGCCCAGAACTGCACACAGTAGTCGAGGTGAAGCTGTACCAGTGCCAAATACAGTGGGATAATCACCTCTTTTGACCGGCTGTTATCCTGTGTTTGCCACAGCCCAGGATGCTGTTTGCCCTCTTGGCTGCCAGGACACACTGCTGACTCATCTTGAGCAACCAGCACCCCCAGATCCCTTTCTGCAGGCTGCTCTCCAGCCACTCCTTCCCAATTTATACATATGCCTGGCAACACAAGTATACATTGGGAGAGGAGTGGCTGTTGTTGAATAAATACTGAAGACAGTGGAAAGGAAGACATGAAACAAGAAATACATGTGAAAGGCTGGCTCATCATTAACTGTGTCAGTAGTCTTAGGTCTAGCATTTTGAATTAAATGACAAACATCACAAAAATCCAAAGCTGTTAAACTACAAAATGCCCAATCTCTAAAAAAGAATTACAATACAATGAGCAAATGGCTAAGGGGGGAACACAAACAAAAGACATGCTGTGAAGAAACAATTGCCACTCATAATGTACTTGTGTCTATCATGAAGAGGCTGAACCAGACAAATCTGGGTTTAGTTTGTCTGATAGCAGCAAAGGGACAGAAAAGGACTGACATGAGCCTATCTGCAGCTCACATTTTTCCATACTAATTCTTTCTCCCCCAGTTTTGCTGTCTTGATTTGGGAAATAACATAAAACTAATACTAATGTCAAATCAATTTAACTAGCTCTTCAATTAAGTCAGAAGCCAAGCTTAACTTCATTTTTCCTTCAAAACTAAATCAGTGATGTACAAAATAATGTTGTACCACTAATTCTTCTCTACCATGCATCTAACAGACACAGAACATTTTACAGTGTGTTACAGGAGTCCACTGGTTTTCATTCAATCCACTAGAAATCACTGAATTAGGAAGCACATTGCCCCAGTGGAATTACCCTCAAGACCAAGTATCAAATCGTATGATTGCATTTTAAGTAGCCAACTGCCTCCTCCCAACACACTAACACTTACTGCATTGCGAAGTTTGAGATATAAACAGCGTGATTTGAAGGTGAGGTAGAAACTGAATGCCAGTACCAATCTTCCTCTGGACAAAGACGTATTTTAGTAAGACAACTGATCTGCTAGTCAGTCACACAATAAATGTAATTAAACAGTTGAGAACAGTGAGCACTATTAATATGTAGTTCCCTTATTTAATAAGGGCATATTTTGCTTTTTTAAAGAGGTTTAAATGTGTTGTCTTAAAGAAAAAACACACACCGAAACATTACTAGGTTATTTTACCATTTATTTCAAGTGCTTATCTTCCATAGCAGCTACAGTACAAGAATCATAGTCTCATAAGATAATGCCATATGAATGAAGAAAAAGTGTTGTCCTTTCAAGCCATTATATACACAAGATTTATTTTCTTCAAATTTCAGGCACTGTAGCGTTTCATCATTAACAGCTTTTTGACTCATGATTCAACACAGCCCAGATCAATTCATGAAGCACATAAAATAGGCAGTGAATATCAAAAGGGCGTGGTTTCAAGAAATGTTGTGGCATCTCTAATTCTACTTACTCCTAGACAAAAAAAATAAATAAATAAAAAAGGAAGCAGTCACAGCAACTTTACCTGCTCATGACCTCAAGTACATAGTTTTTTGAATACAACCAAATTTGTTGCAGCATGTTGAGGACTGGAAGTCAAAGTGCACTGTAAGACATGGTTTGAACCAAAATAGAAAGCCATGAATGGGGGTTTGAAGCAGGGGAATCTCCTTTGGTCTTGCTGCTATTTATAACTGAAGGCTAGTAACACTCAGTTCTCAAAGCAACTTTTTCTGCAGGGAAGGGGAAAAAGAAATGAAAGGTACAAGTATTTCCAACACAGCATTCTAAGGCAATGATTGGAAAGCTTAGTAGGTCAACCAGACATACTTTGTCCATTTCTACAATACAAACAAGTCAAAGTCAACTTTTAGTGTTCTGTATATAACTTTTATTTTAATGCCAAATGCAGTGAACTTGGAAGTATCTAGCATTGAAATAAGGAGTAAATAAGGAAAAGTAATAGTAGCTTTCCTGCAGCTTTTCAGCTGTAGGAAACAATACATTTTTCCACTGGTTGGGCTCATCTGAAAATCTGCTTTGGCTATAAGTCTGCTTTATAAAGCAAACTTTGATCTTTGGAAACGACTTCTTTCAAAGGGAATCTCCAGCTTCTAGCCCAACCCAGAAACAGTGTGCAAAATTAAACATTTGTTTCCCCACAACAAAAATATCAAAACATATGGTTGACTAAGACTTCTGTACTATCATCAGGCAGAACCTGTCCTAACTCTGCCACACTAATTTAAATTTAAAATTATGAATATAAGAATGCTTTTAATTTTGACGGCTGAAAAGAATCAATTTGCCAGGAACATTGGAAGTCAACTAAGTCTTCTATCAATACACGGCCCAAATATTTTTCTGCTCCACCTACATCAAGAAGTTAGGTATTGTACTACAGTCCATTTATGCTACTAATTGCTGGAAAAACTGAATGGTGGTCAGCAGTGTAGCTAATCACGTCAGGAAGCTGTTTTGTAGATGTTTCTGCACACAAGAGACTGTAAATCAGTTTGTTGCATTGTTGGAAGGGTCACGAATTCTTTACAACCACAATAATCAGTGGAGAGTTCTGCATACTCTTTGATCATCTGAAGCAGGAAACAGGCTTTGGAATCATGTCTACTAGAGCACTTAATACAGAACACTAATCAGAATTCTGTTCTTCGAAGTTGGCATGAAAAGTTTCTTGTCTTCTGATAAGGAGCTATCACAAAATAGTACCAACAGCAAACCAAGATAACTTTCCTTGAAATGAAACAAAAGGGCTCCCAGAGAAAAATATGCATGAAAATATATTAAGTGTTGATGAGATTTGTTTTAAAATATAGCTCAAAAAGTAGAGAGGATCATGATTCAACACTGGTTGAATCAACATCCTCCTGTATGGATTTAACGTGCTCAAAGTCTTTCATAAACTGTATTTGAGAAAAAGATAAGTCACAGATACTCATTTAACAAACATCTCCAGCTTCACTGCATTTCCTATGCGTGCTACTACACACAATGTGTTACCTTCAAAGCAAGGTTAGATTCCTCACTAGTTCACAAACAACTACTGCACACCTAAATCCCACCCAAAAGAACCAAAATCCGACAAGCAAAATCCAAGAAGCTTATTTTTGAGTAACAGAGGTTAACTGAGAATGGATCCACTCTTACCTTAAGTATACATAATATTTACAGTGCACCAAAAATGGGCTCAAATTCCAGGTGCAAGTCAAGGTTAGCAAGATCTTGACATTTCCTCTATTTTGCCATTAGAAGCAAGAAACTTAAAAGCACACACTTAACAGTTCTTAATTTTAATCAAACTTGCAACATATAAAATCTTAAACAAGGCACAAGTAGAGAGCAAGCCAGTAGCAAAACAACTCCTTACAAGTTCTTCAGACAAAGTGGCACTAATGCCCAGGAAGCTGGAATAGACTGTTAGTTACATGTCACCACAAGATGGGTTTGGTTAGGTCACTATCAGTACAAAAAGAGAAATATATCCCCAAGCAAAATGGATCAAACACTTTAAACCTTTCTTGAATTGCTGTCTCAAGACAAAATATCATTAGTTACATAACCTAGCTCAAAAACATTAGGTTTGATTTCTAATATTCACTGTAAGAGACTGCAATTGACTCATCAAGGACAAAAGGTATACTTTCATTATGAAAAACAACTAAATTTGTCACTGTAGAGCATTGTCAAAAAAAACCCCAAACAACTGAAACAAGTGCTTTCAGATGCGGTTTGGATATCCAAGACTATAAAAGAAGGACATGCTTCACATGTTCTTATATACATATACAATAGCTAAGTTCACCTATACTGCTGGTTTATTTTTATCCCACTAATAATTTTAGAAAAAAAAGTGTATGCATTTTAATAATAATTTTGAGTAATTCCTGTTCAGTGATACTATAAACACCACTGGATTCTGAGTATCAGCCGTACAGGAAACAAAACCCCTACAACAATAACATCTGGCATGTCATTTGTTGACTACACTTAAAGTAGCATCTATCAGTCAGCCAGATCTCCAAGAGGCCACTTCTGGAAGTAGTTTTTTTTTGTTGGTTTTTGTTTGTTTGTTTCCTTTTTAAATAGTGCAACAATTTGAATATGTTAGGTTTCCTGAAAAAGTACATACTTTTGCAAATTAAGAAAAGACTTTTAACACTATTAACACTGATGTGTAAAATCCACTCTCTGAGTTTCTCAAGTATCATCAGAATACAGCAATTCAGATTTGTTATTTCCATCACGCTCAGTGAGTATATGAAAGATTACTGGAGAACTGGATGTGAAAGAAGGGATAGAGGGATGCAAGCTTAATAAAGTTTTGAACTCAAGCTGTATGTCAATATATGCCTGCAAAGTCAGTATTTCAAATTAAATTTTCAAATCCAAACCTGACATTTGGGATCAGGAACTCAATTTGCTATGACATGCATAGCTACTCCCCCCTGCCCATCAAGGTCCATGCCTTCACCTTTGACATAACAATTACAAGCCTGTAATGCTTTTGAGAAGGATAAAATCCCAATCAGCCAACCCTATATATGCAATGCAAGGAAAAAATTGTTCCCCTAGGCCCCCAACTTTAATTGTGCTGTTTGTGGCTGGAGTTGAGGACTTCTATAGTAGCATGCATAACCACATCAATCCTGCCCAGAGCCCACAGATTGACTACATGCTGTGGGAAGAGAATGAAATATCACATGACAGGAGAACTTGGCCTTAAACTATCAAACCTACTTTTCTCTAAGAGAATGCAGAAACCAAATGAATGCCAGGAATTCCTTGATACAGGGTACAATACATCATCATTCTATGTACGAGAATGCTGCAAAAATAGTTTCAGATTTCAATTCATGTCTAGACACTTTGGTAGCTTAAGCAGAAAGAGTGGTCCTTGTATCTAACTTGCAAAAACCATGTTAAAGCATTCAAAATCAATACCATGTACTCCTGAGTCTTTCTACTTATCCTTAAGAAGTCAAATAAATAATCTTAAATTTAGACAATTTCCATTCTTCAAAAAAATTAATATGTAGTTCTTTCTGATGATCAACACTAACTAGGTGGATTTATTTTGATATGTGGGTTGAAATATTTTAAGTAGTCAACTGCCAAGGCCACAGGCTGTATTGGTGCCCATTGAGACAGATGCAACACATCATATACATGCTTATTTTACACATTCCTTTAGAACCATTACTCTCTACACAGACTTCCATAGTGCTTCACAGGCTTTGATTTGTGCCTCTGTGTGTAACTGCAAACTTGTGTTCAGTAGATTAGAAGATACCAAGAATATGCAACAGAAAGCACAACCTCATCATCTCATTAATAATTTACATGGTCTTCAAGCATAGTAACTGTCATACAGCAAGGTTATTCTTTTGACAGTTTACAGAGGCAGCTCAAACTACTATTTATAAAATGCTTTTGGAGTAATTTATAAAGTGTAATTCATCTCTGTAAACCTCCTCAAAAAATAACAGAAAACCTTTCTTTACTTGAACACTACCACAGTCCCCCTCTCTTACAATTACAAAACTGTGTTTTATATTTTATATTGTATGTACAATTTTCTACACTGCCTGAAGAAGCACTTTTCTAAGTTGTAAGCCTAAACCCATACGGCCTAGGTGTAACTTAGGGCCCTAGGAAGTCAAGTGTATTTCCCTTAGTTTTCAGGATCCTGTGGTCTTCAGAGACCTAAACAGTAACTATCTCTATTTTGAATTTCCAACTGATACGACTGATAACATGTTAAAAAACACTAAGTGCAGCTGAAGCTGTTGCATAGGTATCGCAGTGGGACAAGAACTTGAAATAGCAGCTCAGAAGATGCAACCACTTGGTTCAATATGAGAAGGCATCAACATTAACACCCACTTCATATAGATCTCTAAGTGTGCAAACCTCTTCCTGTCTACAATTTGGTTTATGTAGGACCAAACATAAGTTTTTCTGTATTTGGAATCTTTAAACAGCAGACACTAAAACAGGACAAGAGTGCATGCATGGGAAAAGAAAAGCACATGCGGAAAAACACGGTGTTTTCTGACTTGACAATTTCAAAGCTGAGTTACTGGGAAGTTCCTTTTCTCCACTACACGGTAAGCACTGCCTTTTGCCTACATACTGTTTTCCCTCAAATACACAAGAAACTCTGCTCCTTTGTTTAGTTGCAGGAGACAACTATTGCAAGACTTGCCCCCAAACAAGCCAAGAACAGACATTCAGAAGCCACTAGCTACCAATATAAACAAACTGAAATTAAGGTTTATTATACTCATAAGTCACAGTACCCTGCAGACTTTTACAGAGAATCTCAGAAGTTTAACACATCAGCTTATTTCTTCCAGCTCAAAAAGAAGACTCTCCTAAAGTAAATACCTGTTTCAAGTGCTTTAGTTGTTTACTCATTCCAATAGGAAGATACACCACTATGTCATTCATTTGCAGTATAACATCTGCATTAGAGAACTTTAAGCACACTCAGTCTTTATCCTCCTTGAGTGTAGAGAACAGCTACTCTCCACTGTGTATTGGATAGATAATTTAAAGTTTTGCATAACAGAGAAATCTTGGACAAAGCAGCTATCATTACCAAAACACTCCTCAGGGTATCCTCTTCACACAAGGGATCTCAGGTTTAGAGGACCATACTGACTCAGGTATTCCACCACAAAAGAGATGGAAAGCTTTTGCCTCCCTTTCAGAGTAGGTATATGAGTATGTAGCAACAAGTACTGTAACCTCTACGTATCTAACCACATAAACTGCAACCTGGAGCCATCCGAGTCTCCCGACACCAGACTTACCTCCGAGGTCAATGCTTGTTGATGCATGTCTGACCTCTACTTCATTTCTTGAATAAGCAAGCAAGCCTTCAATGCAAACAAAGGGATGCTGGAAATGCACATTTTCAGTCTTCAAAGTTCTGTTCTAAATCCACTCTTTAGTTAGCTATTAGTCAGGACTTCTGTCTTCCACATGACACTAAAGCTTTTTTGCTGAACACAGATTCCTCGTTACAACCCTTTGAATTTCTGGACTAAGGGACTTGCACCAAGACAGTGCATACCACTTGAGTTTAATTTCATTGTTCCCAACACATCCATTACCAAACCAGAGTATGCCTAACGATAAGCCACGACTACATTCTTCACTAAGCCTTACAATTTTGAATTTTTTCTGCAAATATTTCAGTTTGGCCTCATTTTGCATCAGCTGGTTTCCTGCAAGCATCTCATAACTCTAAACAACGAGAAATGTTAAAGAGAAGTGAACGCTAGCCCCTGTCCTACTTGCTACAGTTCTTTTATCATACGTGCAACTGTTTCACTAGCTAAGGGTCACTGATACACTCACACTGATCAAAATACAAGACTGTCAACCAACAGGGTCAAAAGACTGCATTCCACTCACTACTAACAAGACAGTCATACCCCTTAGGCAAGCTGGATTATACAAATACTAATTCATTAGCTTATTACTTATAAAGAAGCATTTTCCTATTGCTTAGTTGAATATCCCCTGAAAAAAGCGGAGGAAAAAAAAAGAAAAAAGTCATCAGGAAAAAGGCTTTTCTGATTCTAAGCTACTTCCAGATAAGAATCTTAGGTAGGAATTGCTTAAATTTAAATGTCAAATTCCCAACAAGCACAAGTATTTCAAACATCTATAGACTGACCAGGAAGAAAGAAAATAACTGAGTTCTATTAAATGCTAGGGGCCCAAAAGGAAGATAAATTTCACTTGCAAAAGTTTCCAGCATCCTGATTCACTTGTCATGTGACGTGGGAGAGTTAGGTTCAGTAGAATAAATGTAAAGAAAAACATCCCAAATAAAAGAAAGCTAAATTGGAGACTCTTCTAACAGAACTTAACTCAAGGGGAAAAAAAAAAAAAAATATATATATATATA
>NW_010303513.1:16145-25061 GCF_000700745.2 Antrostomus carolinensis
TATATATACACTACACACATTAGAAATAACTGTTGGTATCAAATACTCACAACTGTTCTAGAAAGTCTGTTTCTATGAAAAGATGTCTGCTTTCTGTAACTGACCATGGTAGTACAAAGACTATTTCACAGGTAGTAAGGCAGTTTTAGTTTAAATAATGAAAGGTACACCTTAAGCAAGAAATCTGAAACAAGTATAGTCCAGAAAAAAAACAGTCAACAGTACGCCACCGTAAATCTTCAGTCTTCACAAAGCTCTAACTACAGTTTTTTTAAAAAGATGTTTTTCTCATTTTTATTTTTACTCTTTTATTTTCTGTCTTCATTCTAAATTTTTTACTTTGGTTTTAAGAAGTGCCTGGTAAACAACTTTCAAAAAGCAACTCCCTGCTTTATCTTCCCTTTTTACCCAAAGGACTGTTATCTGCAATCCCACCTTGGTTTTGCACCATCTTCAGGGGATAAAGTTGTACTTCATTCCTTACAACTCACATGACAGCTAGAGAAAGCTGAGCTGTACATGAAGAGATACACTTATTGGGTGAGTACCAAGACAGTACTGGTGCCTGATAGCAGATGTTTAGTAGGTACTTGAAATTTATCTTTAAGGGAAGATGCTGTAGCCTCAGGCAGGATTAGAACTCCCTTGTGTTGGCTGCTAAACAAACCGAGTAAGAATTGCTGTTAGAAGTCCCAGATGGAAAAAAACCCAAAGAACCAACCAAAACTTCAACCATTTAGGAATGCTTATTTCTAAAAGTTTAACTGGCATGACCTAAGGTCACAATTCATAAAGGCATGCTCATAAAAATTTGCATGCTGTCACAACACACGTGGGTGACACTACTAAATAACATATCATAAAATACAAGAATGTGAGGCAAGTGAAGACAAGGAATTCTAACCAGTGAAATACACATATGGTTTAGGGCCCTGTACAGTTGCAACCTTGCTCAAATCACCTGTGACCCTGAAGACTCTAAAAAGTGTTATGTTACATCAGACACACAGATGCCATAACAGATTTTGCTTTTGCTTCAAAACCCATGTGCATCAACTGATCTCCTAACGCCAGTACAAGCTACTTGTCAGACACATTATGAGGTAAAATCAACAATCTAATCAGATCAGACAAAAAAATTTAAGGTTTCTTACTTAATAGCAAAAGAGACTAAGCCACATACCATTGGGAAAGCACTTGGTCTTCCTGCTGCAGTAAAAAATGGCTGAAACACTACACACAAAACAATATGGCATTCCTTTGTCAGTAGATACTGCTATAAGGCACATAGAAAACAGGCAAAGATGTGAAGAAATAAGTATTAGAACAAATTATGCAGTGTAGGATGTTTGCTGTACTGTCGACTGTAAGTACAGATGTTTCTAACATGTTTCAGCTTATGGTATATGCTAGATTGTTTCAATGACAAAATACACTGGGAACTACTTTTTTGGAAGTCACTACAGGAAAGATGTACTGGAGAAGACTCAACATATTCTCAGCAGTAAATTATTTCTTTAACAGAAACAAAGTTTTATGGAAAAACTGCAAGTCTAATCAGTGATGGAGTGGTTGCTTTAACTGGAATTATAATAATCACAGAAAATAATTTAAAAAAAAAAAAAGATTCCAGGGTAAATGTTACAGAAAGATCCATAAGTTAAATGCTTTCACAGCATCATTCATAGGCAAGCTATTGCAGCAAAGTTGGAACTAGAAGTGCACAAAGTGCTACAGGATGTCACCAATATGGTTAATTTTATACAAACAAGATATTTAAATAGTAGAATCTTCACAATACCTTGTAATGAGACAGGGATTGACCAGGAAAGTGATATTACCACACTGAGGTTTGATGGTTATCTTGTGGGAAAGCGCCTAAAGAGTTGTCAAACTTAAAGATGCATTATGCATTTTTTTTTCCAACCAAGACAACTGTTCAAAATTTGCTGACGTTTTCCGTGGTGACAAGTGCCTGCCAGTAGTATGCTACCTAGCAGATATTTTCCAAAAAATAGACACTTAAGGTGCCCCTTCAAGGTGAAGTTGATATTTTAACAGCAAGCAAGAAAGTAACTGTTTTTCAAAGGAAACTCACTCTACTGAGATTGTTTTGAAAACAGATGTTTGGAAATGTTTTCATTGTTAGGTGATTTTGTTGCTGAAAACAATCAAATTAAAAACTCTCAAATCTGTACACTTAAACTTGAAAAAATAATTTCCTAATCTTTTTGAAAAACTTTACAAAGAAGAGTCTGAAAAACTTTACAAAGAAGAGTTTCAGGGGGGTTTGGATGGTTTTGTTAAAAGCAGAAGAATGCAGCACCTTCCCCATTAGTTTGCAAGAACAACTGACTGACATAAGGGAAGATGGAAATTGAATAGATTAATTCAAATAAAAACCTCTGCATAATTAGTGTATGGGAGCAGAAAATGAGTTACAACCAACAATGCACTTCTTCAATCTGGATCTATGTATGCTTTGTGAGGTGTCTAATTTTTAGCTATGATAGTCATTAAAACCAAGTATTGAAATAAACTGAACCTACTACCAGACTTTCGAATAGCTGTACCGAAGTGTCAAAGATTAAAAAAAAAAAAAAAGTGAAGCACATTCAATCCCATAGCTCTCATTAAAAATTTTTTTAAATGAGAGCAAAAAGGTTTTTTGTGAAGAAATAAAACAAATTTTTAAAATAGTGTTTATCTCATCCTTTCTTAATTTATATTTTTATATGCTTTATAATGTACATAATATTAGTACAGTAGCATATATGTATAATTTGTAAATAAATATACATCTTTTTGGGGGTGCACATTCACAAATCTTTTACTGATAAGGGTGTGAGATCAAAAAATTTTGGAAACCGCTGCCTTAAATGACCTGGTAGGCTGGTAACACTGTTCCAAAGAAATTATTGCCATTGCTGATTGTAATAAATACACAGGGAACACAGCGTTTTGGTTTTAGCTTTCAGCTTAAAGTACCAGGGTTTTTTGCTCTCTTACACAGATGGCATTTTTAATGCTTCAAACTTAAATTTGTCTTTGAAAAGGAATGATAATGGCATTATGTAGGAACACACTTCCTGCACTGATACTCAAAGTCTTTACCTAGTCACTTTCATAGCCTGGCCTTCCAGTTGTTCTGCTAGTGTTCCACTTGGTTGCTCAGGGCACATCTACCCTTCTAAGTGGTTACAGGCTTTGGTTATCTGTGTTAAATAATCTCCAACAACTGCTGCATAAGTAGTTCACCTCAACCACACACTTGTACCACAATCAAGGTATTTTTCTGCTTCATCTCTTTGCCACTAAAGCCCTGCCACTCTGTTGGAGTGTTCTTATGAAGTGAGCCACAGTTCTGACATGAAATCTTTAACAATATCTTTTCTGCCCAGACCCTCCCAATATTTTAATGCTTTGTATTGTGGGATTCCTTACAGGAAAGGAAGAGGATTGTGAAACTTAAATCCCATGGTTTCTTATTTCATGTATCTTGCTTTTTGTTAGGCAGAACGGATTAAAATTTGGCTAGCACCTTGATCATCATGGCAATTAATACAAAAAGGCTGCTGAAAGCCTTTGCTTTCAAGAAGTATGCAAGTAGTAAAGAACTAGAATTTTAAGAGTACTGTTCAAGGAGAAATCACCTGAGAACAAATAGCACTTCCCTAAATCTTCTCACGGAGCAACTTCACTCATGAAATATTAGAGCTCAGGCAACCATCAACTGTTGGGATGGATAGGCCTACTCTGCAAACCAGGCAGCCACAAAAAAGTTGTTAGGATAGCAGAAGTGACCCTTCCTCACCCCTCAAAAATACTACCAAAAAATTTGCATCCTTGGGCTTTCTAACTCTACTGTGCCACTAGGTGGTCACCTACTGAACATAACTGTTGTTTTCTGCAAGACCATCAAGCTTCAAATGATTATTTCCCATGGTACTAGAAGGCTTTGTGTTGATGATGGATGGTTTGATGTGATCACTACAATGGGATTTTTCAAGACTGGATCATTTTCTTTCAGGAACAGCCACACAGCAGTGGCTAAGCATCTCCCTGTAAGAGGTAAGTATCTGCACGTTCTGGAATGAGGTGGCCATTTTGAACAAAACAACAGGCAGTGTACAAAAGGAGAGGAGAAAGACTGAAGCATCTTAGGCTCTCCAACTACCCACAGCTAGTGCAACGGATGCAGGCAGCACCACTAACAAACTACCTTCCTGCTCCTGGGAAAAGTTCATTTTGTTTAGCCTGGCCTTTGCTTTCTTGGCTCTCTAGGGACAGAAAGAGGACAAAACATCACCTAGCCACACAGCACCTGTGAACCCATTTGACCCCTTACACAACCACATCCTCTACATACAAAGGCCTCAGACAAGACCCATTAAATCCACTGCAACCCCCCTTATCTCTGTGTCTGGGTTTGTTCTGTACTTAATCCATAGTCTGGTCTGTCCAATCTCACCAGGCAAAGTTTAGTTAACTACCCTTTCTTCATAGGTTTCAATTTTCTGTACATTCAGAAAATTGAATGCTTCTCTTCACCTGATGTTAAGTCTGGTTAGTATCACAGTGCAGTTGAACAGACAAACCAGCTACAATCAGGATGATGTGGATGTTATTTACAACTGCAAATGCAGCCACTGTTTTGGGTTGGGTTTTTTTTTTTTTAGGGTTTGTTTTGTTGTTTGTTTGTTTGTTTTTTTTTTAAAGAACATTTTTCAGGGTTGGTACACACTACAAGATCCTGAGTTCTTGCTTGGGGTCTATACATCCTCAGCTGTTGCACATAACATTTCCATTGTCACTTGGAAATAAGAAATCTCAACCTTACAAAAGTTGCCAGATAGAAAGAGACAAGGTTCATTTACAATTCACTTCAGTTCACACTTTCCTCCTGCTGCCCAAACACAGAAAGATGAGCTACCTATTGAGAACGCAAGGAAGGCAGTTTCAAATGCCAGCCTGACCCATCTTGGCAGAAATTCAACTGGTTGCTGCCAAGTAAAGGGACTACAAGTAAGAAGTCAGCACTGTAGTACTGAAAAGATATTTTAAGACACAACTTATTGTTGTGGTCACCCTCACCTTGTCAAGTCAGTCAGTGTGTTTTCTAGCTTTATGAAGATGCTTGGGTAAAAACGCACCGGAGCTTTGAGAATTGAGGGGGTGGATCTCTGGGGATGGAACCCCAGCTTGTAACTGGAAGTGGAAAATATCAAAATGTTATCAAAATTGCTTCAAGTACTCAACCTAATTCAAACTCATTTCTAAGATAAGCCTGTGTGCACACAACACACCCAGGGAAATGGTTCTCTGACACTACTGTGAAATGGGTTTTCAGCAGCATTAGCAGGGACAGAAGCCTAGAAAATTCAGCGTTCACAGTTACAATCTGGCATCAAAACTAACCACAGGCTCCTTGCCACCTTGTCACCCCCGAGCATATCCATGTCACTCAAAAGACATGTCTTTGCTGCACCCAGAGATAGAAGGTCACAGTTCTATAAACACTGAGCAGACCCAGGATTTCAGCATCCTGCTGATCAGCCTAGCATTTATGCATCTAAGTAGCCTGGGCTACCTTCAAGGCAACGAGACATTATTTTGGAAAATGAATGGATTGTTTAATCACAATAAAAACAAGGCATAAAAGAGCTTAAGATACAACACAGTGTCCCTCATCATACTATCTCACCCACAGTTGCAAAAGCCTAGATTATTCTGCTTAACATAGCCCCTGGAACCTGTAACCCAGGCTACTCCAAAAAAACCCTCTGCTTTATCATTTGCATCTCCCCTACCCCCAGAGTTCTTCAGTTCAATTTAATTTATACTCTTATAACCATGTGTGTGCAAAAGCAGAACCCCAGAAGCAAAACCCTGCATTCCCCTTCAGGTACTAACAGACAGGACTACCTGAAACAATTTCCAGCAATATACCTGTAACATTTGTCCCAACTGACACACTAAAATCCAGAAGTAAAGAAATGAAACCTAATATGCAAAATACTACGTCTACCAAGAGAGACTCCCCCCATTTGCAACAACACCCAACCATTTTGTTTGCTGTTCTCTATTTGCATCAGCATTCTGTTGTCTGCAGAAACACACATAAGCAGACTTGCCAAACCTTTTAAAGATTCACCATCAGGGAAAAAAGAATTTTCAAAAGCTGGATACACTGGTCTGTAAACACATTCACACTTCTTTCCAAATTATGGCCTGGTGCAAAGGCAGCATCTAGATAAGAACTTCTCAGCAAGAAACTCTGCATATGAACAAAAAAAAGTAAAAATCAGAATACCTACCCATTTGCCAGCTTATTGAAATTTCTGAGGTTCAGAGAGGACTAGGAGCTGAGAATTACTTCAAATGGTGGTTTTGGTACTTGAATGTTAAAATTATGGATTGGAATGATGATTCAGCAAATGGTATTGCTCACATTTCATAAACATAGAAGACTGATATCCCAACAGCTATCTGACACTACAATGCCACAAGAAGGAATGGAGGTGGATGTATGTACCACAGTTCAAGAAGGACAGGGAACTGCTTGAGAGAGTCCAGCGCAGAGCCACCAAGATGATTAAGGGAGTGGAACATCTCCCTTATGAGGAAAGGCTGAGGGAGCTGGGTCTCTTTAGCTTGGAGAAGAGGAGACTGAGGGGAGACCTCATTAATGTTTATAAATATGTTAAGGGCAAATATCACGAGGATGGAGCCAGGCTCTTCTCAGTGATGCCCAATGGTAGGACAAGGGGCAATGGGTGTAAGCTGGAACACAGGAGGTTCCACTTAAACTTCAGAAGAAGCTTCTTTACAGTGAGGGTGATGGAGCACTGGAACAGGCTGCCCAGGGAGGTTGTGGAGTCTCCTTCTCTGGAGACATTCAAGACCCACCTGGACGCCTTCCTGTGTGATCTCATTTAGGTTCCTGCTTTGGCAGAGGGATTGGACTAGATTAACTTTTGAGGTCCCTTCCAATCCCTGACATTCTGTGATTCTGTGGTGACTAATTAAGTACGGGCATTTTTGGAAGCTGCCTAGATCTTGCACTTGCACAGATTTAACAGATGTAAATTATATAGGTAAGTATACAAAGCGATACAATCCAAATATTAATGCTTCAGAATACCCTTGCTTCGCATAGTCAAAACTTTGTAGAAACAATACCAAATAAGAGAAGGTTTTCACAGCAAAAATTTTAAGTCATCACGAAGATTACGCAGTTCAAGCCATGCCACAGCCAGATAGTTCTTTCAAACCCACTCCTCCCTCTCCAGAATAAAAGACTTGAATCTACTGTAGTGGTGTTTTGTACTAATCAGTTATATTTATAATATAAATGCATTTCCTAACGTAAGTAGAATTCAGTGATTAGATTAGCTGGCAAATGATGAAAGAAGTCTAAGTAAAACTGTACAACAAACCAAGCTCAGAGTAAGATTACTTAATCCTTTATAGTTCAAATGCAAGTTCATCCTTCTCAACATCATCTACTCCTAACCAATCTATCCATCACACACACATCAAAAAAGCCTCTCACCCTCTCAGGCACTACTACAGTGCAATGGCAACATTTCAAATCAACTTAAATTAGGCTGTACTACATTCCATTACATGATATCATGCAACAGATGTTACTCTAAGAACACACAGGACAATTAATCAGGGTAAACTGCTATAATGTGAATGGTAAAACAAATGGGTATCCTATATGACATTGCTATAGTCTTTATCAAGTTTTATACTGAGATTCAGAACTTAAACACTGCCCAAGTTTGTCACAGTTAACCTAGAGACTTAGATTGGCAACCAGAAACAAGAAGTATTCTTATCTTACTTAAGCTCAATAATTTTGCCACCAACAGATAAGCTAGATAAAAATTCCACTTTAACTCTTTAGTTCTGCAGTGCCCAGTGAGTTAAATGAGGTATTATGAAACACATTTCCCAGAAATGAGAGATATTTTTTCCCCTAACCGTGCAGTAACCTTCAATCTCAAGGCACTGCCTTGAAAATTTCATGTTTTGAAAATTAAAGCAGAAAAGGTAGTTCAGCCAAATTAATTCACAGTTAACTTTGCTAACAGCTGTACTGTTGGAAGAACAACTGATGACCATTATCTCAAACAGATATGAAAGTTTTTAATATACCACAATTTGTAAGGTATTTATGACTAACACTGGCAGCTTGCACTCATACTTGCAACACGCTGCCATATGCCTCTGAGTAAGTGAAACATCTTGCTTTTTTGTTTTTTAATCATATGGACATTTTTCCATAGTTATTGGGTTTTCTTGATGATGCAGAACTCCTGACACCTTTAAAGAACATACTTTCAAACTGGGAACTGGCTTTCTGGTTTGAAACTTCATATGGTTCAAACTTGGTTCAAACTTGGCTCTAACATACAGGTCTACAAAATAAACTTTTAAAATATTTGGACACAAGTGGGCAATTGTTTAATCTGATGAGTTTTTTCAATCAATGACCATTCCCATGATCTTTTTAACTAGACACTGCAGCAGCAGCATTTTAACACACAAAAAGTAGAGCCTAAATAAACTGAAGTGGCTGGTTAGCAGAACAAAAGCAATACAGAAGGTGGGCACAAAGACAGCTGAGTCCTCAGTTTCAAGGCAGGTGTTCCCACGCAGTGCCACTGTGTTGGGGCCCTCCAGTCACCAGAAGGCAAGACTGTGCCCTGCAACCCACAGCCATCTCCTAGGGTGGCATGGAAGAAAGAGAGGGGCCAGGACACACAGGGGAACCTCAGCCCACAGCGAGGTGGGGCCCTCTGCAAGCACACACGGCCGCCTCCCACCAAGGGAGGTTTTGCACTTTGGCACGAAGCCCAGCTGCACCGGGGCAGGTACCCCAGAGCCGCTGGCCCCTTGCACGCT
>NW_010303513.1:25106-25371 GCF_000700745.2 Antrostomus carolinensis
CCGCCCTCGCCTCCCCTGCGCAGGGGCAGACGCGTCCTTCTCTCCTCTCCGGGACTGGCCTGCGACCCGCTTCCAAGCCCAGCCGTCCTACGGGTCTGGCGGGAAGGGGCGGACGTATACGCGGGCAGGAGGATACAGCTACACGCATATAGGCACGCGGCACGATCGTCCTTGGGAGGTCGTCGATCCGCGACGTGCTGCGGAAAGGTTTTTTTTCTCCATCGCGGTCGCCAGCAGCGCCCAACGGCGAACAGCTCCGTCCCTC
>NW_010303514.1:0-19552 GCF_000700745.2 Antrostomus carolinensis
CCAAACCATTCTATGATTCTATGATAAGCTACAATACAGCCAAAAAAATTATTTTTAAGAGGTCAGTAGGGTTGCTTGTTCTATTACTGATTGTCTTTTATAACTATTCAACAAAGAAAATATGTTCAAGCCATTAAATGTATAATGCAGACAATAAAATGCGATATATGCAACATATCCACAGGAAACGCCAATCAGTAACAAACTGCCTGATTCTTGGTATTTTGCAACTGTCTCTGCAAACATAATAATAAGTCACTAAGATAAATAAAACCATCAATCACACTCCTCTAGCTACACTAATAGGCTTGCCTCTCTATACTCACTACATCCATAATTTAGTTGCATTAAGTTATTCAGTAATCTCATAATACAAGCAGCATACTTAACTCAGAGGATACACAAATTTTACATGTCATGTTCACTTTCTATGGGCTCCTAAATTTTCTTCCATCTGATAAAACATGACACTTTACACTTGAGAAATAGGCTGCTTTTTTTTTCTTCCCCCCCCTCCCCCCCATTTTACAATTATGAAAAACTTTGGAAGATCTGACAGGACCTTAAGGCAATGCTGGTATTGCAATGGTACGGACTTCCAAAAAAATCCAAATAAAAAACAACAGTACATAAAAAATAACCCATTATTTTCAAACATGTTTGCTCATGAACACACAAGCATAATTTGAGTTTCCCCAGTTATCTGTAGTATTATATGACTGTAGCATTCCTTTCTCCACCTTAAAATGGGGCATTAATGGGAGAAAACTTAGTTTTGGAAAACTTCTAGCCTTTACGTCACAAGTGGCACAACTTAATGAATAAAAACAGTGTCTTCCTTTGAAGCAACAGCACACGTCATGCTTCTGATGTGCCTACATTATTTTATTTTTCTTAGCTGCAATTCCAACAAACCAGCAAAAATCAAGATTACCTAATATCTGGAAAAGGATGACCAAACATAACACCTTAGCCTTAAAAATCTACCATTCTGATACCACCAGAGAACATGCAGAACATGCAAAAATATTATTAAAAAGTCATTTCATTATGAACTACTACAATTAATGTTGTTTAAGGAAATTCATTTAGTTGGTTTCTCAACTCATTTTCATGCCTGGGGGGGGAAAAAAAGGGGATATTTTTGTTATTTCCTTGTTTACCCTAAATCCACAAATGCCCCACAACTACAGCTCAGAAAAACTGATATACCGTAAGGGGATGCCAAGAACAGACACACATGCAGCACAACAATATGCACAACAGAACTAATGGTGGTCTTTGAACTGGATCCAGAAAGGACCCTTCCAGAGCTCTTGCAAGGGATTATTAAATTGAGAGAGAGAATTTGTGGATCAGACTGGGAAGTAAAACCCTTCTCTCTAAAAGTCCAGGATAAAAAATAAAAAAAAATAAAAAAAAATACAATTTAAACAGCTAGTCACCACAGATTTTCTCATAGACTACAGATTTAGTGACCTCTGGTCTGTTTTCTCATTCAAAAACTACCTCCTCAAAGCACCCATCCAAAAGCTGTATTTAGGTTACTTTGATATGCAATGTTATTAGACATGTAATAGCCCTATAGTAAATAATATTTTAAATCAAATCCAAGTTTGTGTAGCAAGCTTAACATTGCTTTTTAATAGTTGCTTATTAGAATCATAGAGTGGTTTGGGTTGGAAGGGACCTTAAAGATCATTCAGTTCCAACCCCCCTGCCATCAGCAGGGACACCTTCCACTAGATCAGGTTGCTCAAAGCCTCATCCAGCCTGGCCTTAAACACTTCCAGGGAGGGAGCATCCACAGCTTCTCTGGGCAACCTGTGCCAGTGTCTGACCACCCTCACAGTGAAGAACTTCCTCCTAATATCTAATCTAAACGTCCCCTCTGCTAGTTTAAAGCCATTTCCCCTCGTTTTGTCACTACCTGCCCTTGTGAAAAGTCCCTCCCCAGCTTTCTTGTAGGCCCTTCAGGTACTGGAAGGCCGCTAGAAGGTCTCCCCGGAGCCTTCTCTTCTCCAGGCTGAACAGCCCCAACTCTCTCAGCCTGTGGCCAGTACTAGTCAGAAATGAGACCAGCTTTGGGCTTACATATCTGCTAGAAGATGAGAAACTCCAGATGGAAAAACCTAAATCGAGGTTGAAACTCATGAACTACACGCTCATGAAGTGCAATGTAACTGCATGAACTACAGGAAGGCTAAATTGCACGCGGATAAAAGCATGCGCTGATGAGTACATCCTTTAGGAAGAGAAAAGGAACAGCTACAATTGTCCATCGCTGTCAGTGCCAACAACTAACACAGCTGCATGAGAACCTGGTCAAAAGTCAAGGTCTTTTTTGTTAAGAAGTATTTTTCTAAATATGGCAACAAATGTCAGCTTGAATTAAATTTTCTTTTTTCCTCATTGTCCTCTTGGCCCCTCTTTCTTTCAGCCAACTGGCCAGATAGCAGTCGCTTCAAAAGTAATTGAACTACCACAGTTTGTCTTCCATCATCCACTTCCTAACATAAGGATTATGTTTTGGATCTACACCTACTGCTTTATTGATGGTCCTATGGCTTATATTTTTTTTTTTACATTTTTTTAAAGAATTTTCAATCTTTTACTACTGGTAAATTTTCACACACTTTAGGTAAAGCAAGTTCAGAGAAAGTGATTGAACTAGTCAACCAAACAACCTCAAATGGTCCAGCTGTCACACAACAGAAATATTCTAACACCTGCAGAAGTGGTAGGCTGCACCATCCCCCCAGATATTTTTTTTTTTACCTGCAGTCAAATACAGAGTCTTTCAAATTCATTACTGGCACTGGGTAATGCATTCTTTTCCTCATCATGCAGGAACCAGGACAGTATGCACACAAGCCTAGGCAAAGGATCATGCTTATTGCTGATAAAATGTACCCAAACAACAAAGTTAGGTCTTACATAGAACTGTAGGAACATGGATCATTTCAATCTACTTGATACTAATATCAAGATTTTTATTGGTTTTTTTCTTTTCACAAACCCCTTAGAATTGCTTCAAGACTATGGAAGGATGCTCCCAAAGATATGAAATAAAACACAACCATCCATCAAGAGTGATTCCAAACAAGTTTTTTGAAAATCTTTGCTTTGAGCTACAAGTGGCAAATTATTGTAAAATATGCCATTGCTGTTACAAGGAGTTGCCTTCAATAAATAAGGTGCAAGGAAGAGGCTTTGTATCTTGGCAGTCAGATACTTCTACAATGTTTATAGATCACATTTACTCTCTCTGTCAAACCCATAACAAACAGTGTTTTAAGTCCTTAACTAGAGCTGGTAAAACTCTTGTGTCTTGCAATAGTACTTGGCAAAGTTATATCACTTTGTTTATTAAGGACCATCCCAAATCAGAAGCAGCAACATGGTGCCACACATACTATCCAGTCACAGCATACAACAAAAATGTTCCTTAATTAATCTGGAGATGACAAATGAGTTAATGTCTCTTCAGTAAACAGTAAAATGGAGCAGGAGAGCATTACATTTTAAGCTAGAGAAGGAGCAGATGACTGAGAACTGTTTTCTAAGAATTCAGAACCAGCTTTCTAAGAATACTGGTTTGCGTAAAGCTGGTATAAAACAAACTAACTGTGCTTCCAAGACAAAAATTGTGTTAGAGGAGGTGTCTACTTCAGCCATTGTGTTTATTTACAAAACTAATCATGACCCTAAATCTACCAGGTAAGTTTTGTTAAAATAAAAGCAGAACATAATAAGCAGCAATGCCTTCTGAAATTCATACTACACTACTTCCAGTCACATCCTGTAGTGTGGAAGCAAGCTTTTCTCATGCAAATAATTTCTCCTATTTTCAGAAATGTTTACAATGAAATACATGTGAGAATATGAAATGATCACTGCTATTTCCTCTTCAGAGAAAACTGATTTTCAGAGTTGCCCCTGAAGAATCCAACTACGAAACCATGAAAACCATAAAAACCACTCCTATCCAATTACACCTTGCAGATTTTCTTTCCCATGAAATACATGGTGTTTCATAAACCAGCTGTATAGCAGGTTGGCCCCTCTGGATGGCTGAGTTCATCAGTTGGCCTCCTTATGGCAAAGAGACAACGCAACTGAGGTTGCAAGGAAGACACACATACCTGACAGAAAACATTTCCTGCAGTTTTCATCAGAAAACAAGTTTTATATTAACAGCAGTTCTGGAAATGGTTGGGAAATAAAGTAGAGGAATGGAAGTAATCCTAAAACACACTTCTTACCCACTCACGTTTACACATTTACCAGTGTTTGTGTTAAAGCGGTTTTGCAACAGTTTCTCATATGCTCTTGCCTAAAAATCACTGAACCTCTCTCCCCCTCATTATCAATTTCTGTTTGTTTCTATCAAGTAATTTTATTATAATAACTGAAGATTACTAAAAAAAAAAACCAACCCCAAAACAACAGAATATTTAGCAGTTGTGCTACAAGATACAGAGTACACTTAAATCAGTAACAATGTTTATTTACTGTTATGGAGAGAAAGTTGTTAGGACTCTACAGGTTAAAATCCAAAAGTGAAAATACCCTAACTTTCAGAGGTGATAATCAGCCAAAGGATGTATCAAATTCCAGAGTTCAGGGTGTTAACCATTTTTCAAATACCAGGCCTCTAACAAGAAAAATTTTGTTCTGTGCTGTTGTGTACAATCCTAATATAGAAAACTTGCCTTGAGGGCAGAATCAAACACTGCAAAGGATCCCTCACAGATAACTAACAACTCAAGAAGCAAAAAGCTATTATTTCTTAGGAGCAGCCAAATATGGTATACTGAGGATTCCCTCCTCTTCTGGCCTGGTTAGTAAGACTGCTGCTCCCTAACACCCTTCCAAGTCCCACAAGAAGCAAGGTGGAGCAATAATTCCAAAAGGACAGAGGCACACACTGCAGATAGTACAGCTTACCACAAAGACGTAGACGAACAGAAGAGGACAGTACTGCATTGAACACCCACACAAACACAGATGGCACAGATAGGTCTGTCCTGTTCCTAAGGATCAATGCTCAGAGATAAAAAAGCCTTCACTAGTGTCTCTGATAGCTGCCTTCCACAACTTCTGTCCTTCTACCGTCTGTCCCTCAGACCCGCATCCTGCTCGCTGGCTAGTCCGCCTTCAACTCCGCTAGCAGATCATGCACACATCCTAGAACAACATTCACAGGAGAAAAAGGAAAGGAAAAAGAAAAAAGAGTTCAATAGGATAGGATAAGCCATGGTGATCAGGCAGCAAGGCTTTGCCAGGCAAGTGTACTAACCAGCTGCCTGCTTAAATGCAACTGGTCCCCTTTATCCCTTCTTTTTCTCATTTCTCCCATACTCATTTTGATCCTTCTCCACCTCTGGTCCTTGCCTTAAATGTTCCATAACTCATCTGTGCTACCCCAAAATTCTTTTGTTCAGTCCCCAGTTCCACTCCTCAATACATCCTATGCACCTTTATTCAACGGCTCCCCCTTCCCAGTTTGCCTGCCATTCCAGAGTTTCTTCCAGTGAATGACCCCAGCAGATTTTGCAACAGGGATAATGGCTTTCTCAGTCCCCTTTGCTGGTTTTAGGAGCAGCTGATTCTGACAGATCAAGTTGGCTCAGTTCTCCACCTTGTCAGTGCTCCTGTGGCCATTACCTGCCTATCTGAAAAGCCACATCCTTACACATGCGATCTCAAAAAGCAACAAGCTTTTGAGACAGCTTAGTTACTATTTCATCAACATTTCAGCATTTTTATTGTATTATTTAGTTCTATTTTTTATTTAAAAGTATTTAAGCATGATTAAATAAACACATTTTCAGTATACTGCAGTAATTAAAAAAATAAAAGGTGAAAAGAAAAACTTAATGACAGCTTAATGTAGCTGCAAATTATACCAAACTGTTGGGGGTGAGGGGCAATGCTACTCTTTCTTACTATAACAAAACCCATCTTTCCCCTACTCCTACTTCCAACCTTTCTTCCACCTTTCCGTATTGATTCCAGTACTTGCTCTTGTATCTTGTTGACACATTTTCAAGTCTCAAGATATCAGTGTATCCCCCTTTATCACACTTGCTCTTACCGTACTTTAGGTAAACAGGTAAAAACTACTGTTGTGTCTATTTTACAAGACAGGGATTGGAGACACAGCAACTGCTTGACTGACGTGAAATTAGTTTTTCAAAGACAAGACACATGATTTGCTTCAAATGCAGGGGAAGTTGTAGTATCCATTTTTAATAAGCACCAGAAGCCAGCAAAGCCAGACTAACAGAGGAAAGCTAGATTTGTCCGTCTTACCTCAGACATATCTTCTAAGATGACATCTTATTTTCTTAAGGGAAAATTATTAGGCAGAGGGGCTATGAAAGGATTCAGAGGAGGAAAAAAGTGCACAGTAACACTGCTGAAAGTGGCAGGGAAGGGGTGAAAGCGAGAGGCAGAGAATCTCCCTGTCTTTACTGAACACAAACACTGTTCTAAACACCAGGAGAGGAAGCCAGCTTTTGCCTGAAGAATCCAAGACACTTTCAGTTTATTTTTGTTTTTGCTGCAGACTGAAGAGTTACATTGCCCAGCATTTACTAAATGTAAACGTTAAGATTCAGAAAATATGCCTACATCAGCAAAGTTCTGATTCCTCGTTTGTACTGGTGCAGGTCCATTAACAATAGTAAGAGCGTAGACCATAAACTAGTGCCAATATAGATACCATTGCTATGTCTAATGATATACCAAGTTAGGGAATAAATGACAACATCCTTGCTAGGCTTTCACTATTAGTTCCAGCAGAGAATTTTCACCCCATTTTTAAAATAAGTCAAATAAGTTTTAATGTAATAATATTTTATTCACTATTTCTTTCAGAATTAAAAAGTGATTTGCATTGTTTTATATATAAGCAAAAGCTAGGCATTCATTTAATTAGTGAAAATGTTTTTTTTCTTCTGCTTTTCTGGTATGCTCCTAAATAGCAACAATCAAAAAAAGCAAGCAAGAAAAGGATTTTAAACTTCTTTCCAGTTCTCAAATAAAAAGCCCATCTGAAATATTTCCAAATATATTGTAAAAATATATTTTACTTCTAAATGAACACAGAGTAATTCTGATCTTGAATATAAATCAGACATCTAAATAAAGTAACTTTCTGGAGGGTCTAGAATATTCAAATAAAGAGTAAAAAAACCTATCCAGATAGATAAAGCTGTTGCATTAGCTATACCATGGTACCAAGACACTCCTCTCTTTGTATAGTCAAATGAAATCACTTTCACTATAATAAATAAAATACCTTTAGTAAAACGAAATAACTAAATCTTTTAGGTGAATATCTACTCTGCTCAATATGCTTTAATAATTATCACCAGCCATAAAATGTCTTATACAGTTTTGAAACTGAGCATGTTTCTCTAAGCTTCACCACGTCAAAAATAAAGATTTTTTAAAAATACCACAGTTCACTCCTAAATTTATGGAACATTAATGACAAATTTCTTGTTGATGACAACATAAATGGATTTTTAAAACCACATCAATATTTAAATTAACTGAGGAGGTGGCAGTGAGATTTTAATATGCTTAGATTATAGAAAGTCAAGTCAATAGTAAAGTCATGTACCATCTTGTTTAACCATGAGAAGATCTTGTAGGATATTACTCCAGACAAACGTCCTAACAAATATTCTAAGTTTTGCCCAAAGTGATAAAAGAAAATGAAATTAATGATCTGAAAACACATTTAAACAGTGTGAGATTTATAACAATTAGATGCTTTTACACATGTGCAGAGAATTTGAGTGGACAAGACTCCGTGACAGGAAAAAAACCTAACAGTATAACATTTAATCACACTAATAAAAATGCTTATGAATGTAAAAGTTCACTTACACAATACAAAAGCTAGTCACAACTCACTACCCCATCTCACGGTCCTGGATAGCAAGTTTCTTAAGTTCCTTCCAACACAGAAGAGCTGGACCAGTCTGTTTCATTTGCTTATCGCCACTTTGAAAGTATAATGTATTTACCCCTATTTAAAAAACATCCTTGGATAAATTGATCTGGTTACATTATGCTTCCCAAGTTCCTCCTGCTTCTCTCACAAAAGCCATGTGCCTTCCTCAATATTCTTTGTTCCATCAAGCTTGCTTGCTGCTATATAAATGATTCTGAGAAAATTATTGATTAAATTATCCTATTCCGTTACCAGGAATAATAAGTAAGTTATGAGGTTAATGAAAAGTTCTCTCAACTCTCAGGTTCTGCTAAGATACAACTATAATTTTCAAACCCTCAACATACACAAAAAGGAGCTATATTTACTGATTCTTAGCTATTAGTTAGGAACTTAAAGGAAGCAATAACATTCTAGGAGGGACAAATACTATCACCAGTGCTCCAGTCAAAATTCACAACTTCATCATTGAGGGCTTGAGACATTTTCAGGAAGGTTCAACCACCACTGAAGAGACAACCATTCTCAGAAACAATCCTTCACAGGAATTCTCTTTTTGTGAGAGACTTCTTTCATTAGTTATGAAAAACAGGCAGTTTTGTGTCACGTTCCTCCTCCGTGTACCATAGTGAGCCCATGTTACCACCTCTCACCTTTAAAGTGATAGATGTCTTTCACTTCTTCCAGAAATTATTTGCTTGTTTACCACCTTTCTCTTGTACATGCTTTCCACAAGCTTATCTCGTTGGAAATTCAGCTGCAACTCTGCAAGAAGCAAGCTTTGCAAGACCCTGCAGCAATAATCAGCCTTGTACAGTAAGAAGGGAAAACTGCACTGAATACAGAGAAGTGCTCCTACTCACCTGGTTTAAACCAAATGTAAAGAGGAATAAAGGTGTATACAGGCAAGGTGCTCAAATTTTTTTCAGCCCCTCCAGAAAGAGCATAAATTTTCTGAACAAAGTTTACACTTTAAGTAGCAGTCTGCAGAGCTCCTATCAAGTCTAACTTTTCTTTAAAAACTAGAGAGTTGACATCTTTACTATTTGCTCATATAACTTTCGTAAAAATGTCATTCTTTTACAGCTCTTCAGTTCTACCTGGATAAACTTAATCCTCCTGTACCCAGGGTTCATCTACTGCTTTTACATTCATCTGTGAAGACCACCTGAAAAGGGCAAGACTGAGAAAAGGAAAAGTCTTGTTCTTAAACAAAAATTTTCATTCTAGAATCTCTGTATCAGGCAGTCTAGCTCTCCTTTGGAAAACTGCTTAACATTCAGAGTTTGGTTTTGCTTCTGGCTATTGCTTGTATTTTTAGTAGTTATAAAGGAAGGAGGATGTTCTTTCAGGAAATCCTCAGGTTTCAAGAGAAGGATCTGTAAACAGTTTGAGTGGAACAGCACTTTCAAGCTTTTATGCAATTAGTATTTTCACTTTGGAAACTACTGTTGCAGAGAAACTGTCCCAAGTGAAATTCAGTGCAAGATCTCTTCTGCCTTCAATTCCAACAGATCCAAAACACTTACAGAGTCTCTCTGACATGGAAGGTTCAGGAACACAAGTTCAGAGGGAAAGGTTTTCCAAACATTTGTTTCAGTAAGAATTTATAAGGAATACCCAAGTGAACTTTTCCACATGCTTGAACATTATGTATCTGATAAGACTGTTTAATGTTTTGCATACCTTACTCTACACCAAAGGTTTTCCTTTGAAGTTGCACAGTCTAAGTACATCTTGATTTTACAAAGCCGTAGGGATATCCTGGCTATTTCAGTGGCCTCCATTCCTGCACGTCCAAAACATCAGGACTGTCTAAAGAGACTTTAAGCACGTAACAGCTACCACAGTCAGGGACACACCTGTATCGACATTATATTAACCTGATTTTCAGTAACTCTTGTTGTACTTTGTTAAATGATATTTAAAAAAACAGATACTAAAAGTTACATAACTAAAGGACAGGTCTGGAAAGGCAGAATTTTTCTCCAGCATATTCTGTCACAAATATATAACCCAGTTTTAAAGCACTGTAGTCATAGTGAAAAGGTTGTCATGTACTCAAGTGACATTGTTTTTCTCCTGCTTTAAAACACAACAGTGAATTCACACTCGCGCTTCCTGCTCACTGAAATGAAAACAGTGCTGTACTACTGAAGATTCAACGTCACTGTTTTTTTTAATGAGGTGAATCACTGCAAAGTGAATGGATAACACAAGTTAGCAAAATCGAAGTCTCGTCCCACTGAGTAATTTCCCATGTCAAGAGATTCAACTATTCCTGAAGTTTTATACTACCAGCGTGTTTGGTGTCCATGCAATACATCGTTTTCACTCAACAATTCCTGCTTTTTTTAGTAAACACTAATATAGAACAGGATCCACCGAACACTTTGTATCTGTAATAACAAATATTCTCCAATTTCTGTATTAAGATACCTTAAAAAGCACCAATATTCAAACATCAAAATCAGTATACCATAATGAAGTATGGTTAGGGGAAATTATCAGGTCAGATCAGACAATCTGAGAGAATCAGAGAAGCTGCTGCAGCTCCACATATAAGCACTATAAAACAAAACAGCTAATGCTGCATCATTACCTACACACATAAAAGTGTGACCTTACAGAAATTACTGTAAAAATAACATACTTCCATAAGTACGTACTCTGACTAGCAACCAAGTTCAGAATGAAATATATGCACCTCTTTGAATCTAAATTTTGTGTAATCACAAACATTGTTCTTAAAACTGATCCTGAAAAGCTCCCATGCCTACACTAGGAAGATCTCTAATTTTAAAATTAAAAACAAAAACATGCCTTTTTTCTCCCAGCTACAAGAAAACTAAAGTCCAAATTTTAAGTTCCCATGCCTGAAGTGTGTATATGTGCATACATAATTCTCTCACATGTCTATGGACATGTGCTTACACACCCCTGCAAATGAGAATACAATGCACAATGAATGAGGCAGTTCTTTATTCAAGGTCATCCTTGTTTGAGAAACTGCTTTATACAAAATGCTGGTAAGCAGTTATTTTAATAGCCAATATAATTTGAAATATTTTGCCTGTATATAATAGTGAATCTAAAAACAAATGTGTTTTTATGTGAATAGTTACCCAGGGAATAGTCTGTTAAGGAAATACATTCTCATGGCTTAACTATGGCTTTATCTGGTATGTAAGAACCCCATCTCCCTTCCAAAGGCTTAGAGAGGTCTATAATTGAGTAAGAGATATATAATGCTACATATACACAAATCAAACAAAGGATAAAAAAGTAACAGTGATCTATAAATTAAATTTTCCTCAAAGTCTTACAAGGAAACATGAAGTACATACATTGGTCAGATAGTCTCACCAAAACAGGGAAGACTGATCAGGTAATCTTTAGAAATGTTGACTCAACAAGCCCTCGCAGAGGCCAATTAATTTATTCTGAAATGAAAACTAGCATTCTGGGAAATATGATTATATGACAACTCTTGCCATTTGCTAAAAGTATGTGATATTGTAAATCATTGGTCAGAGAGGTACTGGGGCTACAGTAAGCCTATTTGTATTTCTTTTGTTAACTTGAATTAGTTCATCTTTGATTTTCCTATTTATCAAATTCACTTGAAGGAAGATAACAGGTAATTACACATTGTTTGTCACTCTCCATACAAAAAAGGCACATAAAAGTATCAAAGGATTTTTCCACACAGTCATAAACAACCAGAGTCAGTTACAAGTAAGAAGGTATTTAAGTGTGCAATGCAATGTCCTTCTGTTATGAGCTGAAAGTTACTATTTTTTCAAGTTTCACTTCCAAGTAACATAAGCCATTTAAAACAAAATTGACAAAAACAAGTTAATCATACATGCATTTTCATAAACTTTCCTTTATTAAATAACAATTCAAAATTACAGACCCACTTTCTTGCACAACTAAAAAAAAGTTCTTAGAGAAATCCCTTTTCAAAGGGTTACAACTCAGAAATTTTCTGCCAAAAGAGAAAGTTCCCTTTATTTTTCCTCAGTGTCAGAAGGAGGCCAGTACGTATTTGCACCAAGACTCAACTCTTCTCTGAACTAACTAGTTTCATTATTGTAAAAGAGAAGTTAAAGCAAAAGAGGGGACAAACCACAAACAGGTATCCTAAGATTTATCCTTATCATCTTACTCTCCTTTCACTTAACATTACAGATGTATTCATTGTGCTATTCCAAGTTAACTATGAGAACACTGTGCAAAACAACAGACTTGTGCTACATAACTTATAAATTGTGCTTCAAATTAGCAAACTGCAGTAAAAATGGCTTAGGGTGTTATCTGTAGATCAGTGTTTATATAGTGGGTTTATGACAGATCAACAGCTAAAGCTTCTTTTTTGCTGTCTAAAAAAACCCACCTATTATCACAGTGAAAATCCAGTGGAAAGTCCCTAGAAACATTTCAGATTATGCAGTCAAATATTATTTAAACATTGACTTCCTCCAGTTAATTTACTGCCAAGTACACTAACAAATATTTTAAATGAAAATTAAGGAACACGGAGCAATCCCCCAAGGAAAATATTCACTTGCTACCGAACTGTATCAATGCAGTAGAGTAGGATATAAACTAAATGGTTATCCTCAGTGTGCTTCCTTTTCCTCTAAAACTTACAGCTTGCTATATTTATGAGGACAACAGAAGAGACAGTCAATGCAGATTTAATTGTACCCGTGTTCAAAATCATTCAGTGCAGCTGAGACAGTAAAACCATAACTCTATTTGCTACTATTTTGCTAGTTACCTAATATACCACAGTTATTCCTTGTTTCTAATCCTTAGGCCACAAAGGCTAACGGAAAGCACAAAAAATATGCATTCGGAGGGCGAATATTAATTAAATATTATTTAGAAGTCTGTCACCTCCCAACATACCTGCTGCCTGTTCCACTCCTCATCAACTTCTCCAGTTATAACATGAAGGTTCCCACTAGTTGAAATCTAACATTCAGAAACTTTATAGCCTCTAATGGGTAAGTATTATGGGAATAAATAAAAAAATTAGAAATACTGTTAAATGTTGCACAAATATTTTATGAAATAGAAAACATATTGGTAACTACATTTCAGAATGGAATATTCAATTAATGGAAGAGAGTTTTGTGAGAATCACATTCTAAGACATCACTTGATTAAATATGTTACTGCTGTTCAAGCTAATAACATCATACAAAAAAGGAAACAAAATCCCACCTAACAATACTGGTGCTGAGTAGAACAGCCCTCAGCATATTTCATTACCTAGACCATTTTACACTAATATATAGCTAAATCATAAAAGTAGTCTGGTATCATCTTGCCACAGATGAATTCTCCTGCAGATTTTAATCCAGTTAAATTCAGAAAACAGGTTTTAACTGTCTTGCTTTTAACAGCTACAATTTCTGGTGATTTGCTAAAGAAACTAAAGAGAAGAACCCTAAGGAAAACAAATATTTGTCCTCTATCATATACTCTGTTCCCCTAACTGAGGGGAAGAGGAGGAGAACTTTCACTTATTAAAACCATACTTAATGAAGTTACAGAGTAGTGACACTGCATATAATGAAAATATATTGCAGTTAATATAAATATCAAAAAATAATTTTCTAACATTGAGATACTGGAACATATGGACAAATTCTCCTAATATTTTATTATTTACAGAACTGCTGATATAGCACTACAGTTTCCACAAGACAGTCTGAAAGTAAGAATTAAAACCAAGGCATAGCATCTAAGACCATACATGCTAGTTAGTGAGCAAGAATAATGATCTTTCAACAGCTACAACTGCAAAGTCACTTTGTATACAGACATCTGTACTACTACAGTCACAGTGACACAGACATACTGAAACTCATTTTGAACTAATTAAACTCAGATGCTGACAACAGGATAAATACTGCAGCATGACAAGAGACCTTGTCAACAAAGTAGGTTGAATAAACCTGTGCTGAGGTTTATGGAGGTAAAAGATGACGGGAAGCCACATTACACTGCTATAACTTAGTCTTATAAAGAATCATTTGTTTTAGAAATTCAGAACAGGGAAAATCTCACATCGGTCAGAAGGGATTTTACCAATAACTTCAGTTATGCCTCTCTTTCATCCTGCCTGCATTTGCACACCAAATTATTAAAAAAATAAACAAAACCAAAAACCACCAGAACTTATTTTGCTTTCCTTGTGCATACAGCTTTTTCCTTATCTATTAATCTGTCTTTATCTCAACCCACAAGTTTTCACACTTTTACCCTTCCAGTTCTCTTCTCCATCCTACTGGGGAGGAGCGAGTGAACAGTTGTATGGGGCTTAGCTGCCTACTTGGGTTAACCCAGAACAAATAAATAAAATTTACCACCATACTGCTTAAACAGTTTAGTAATTTTTAACACAGACATTCCAGAGTTGCTATCAGAACAAAAAAACCCAAAACAACCAAAAACAAACCACTATTTCAACCTAAAAAAAAATCTGTCTCCTACTATTCTTCCTAAGCATTTCAATCTTGAGTACTACAAGTTCCTCATGAACATCTTTAAAATGGAGAAACCACAAGGTACCCAGAATATGGTTTAAAACTATAACCAGGATCACCACATTCATTTTTAAAGGGTGTAAAAGTCCTTTCTTCACTATTCCCTAGACAGGCTAATAATTTTAGTCTGTATTTGGTAACAGATGCCAAGTATATCAGAATTTATGTCAATACACAATTGGAGCAAAACTCTACAAGTAGGTTTGTGGGTAAATATGTCAGCAGACAAAAGGTGTCCACGTAATATATTTTGCACAGATGCAAAGCAAGTCTGTAAACAAAATTTAATCGCATTGGGTATATTTTGACCAAGAAGATGTTAGGAATTCACAACAGGAGGAATACCTGGGAGTTCAAGATACTTGGGAATCCTCCAGCTGACAAGAACAGATTGAACAGGTTCACACGTGACCCTGCTTTGCACAGGTGGTTGGACTAGATGACCTCCAGGGGTCCCTTCCATCCTGAATTATCCTATGATCCCATAAAATTTAGGTACAAAGTTAGAATAAGCCTTTTATTAAGTTAGCTGCGTATTTTAACTGATATTTGCCTTTTTACTTACAAACAAATCTCTGTTTAAAGAAGCTGGTTCTGTGAAGCTGTAATTAGATCTCAACCAAAAGCTTATAAAGTGAAAAGTTTCCACTAAAATCAAATGTCAGTTGAACCAAAATTATCATAAGAGAAAACCACAGATAAGAGATCCAAAAGAAATGAACAACACAGTTCTGCCATCCAAGAAAGGCAACTGAAGGAGTATGTTTTAGTAAGATCACAAAATGATCTAGTGGAACCTACACTGCAATTGTTTAGAATATTTAAAATGGTACAGGTAAAAACCCAGACCACCTACTACTCTATTTTTACTGCCTTAGATATGATCACCTGGACATCAATATCACCAATTCACCTTAAATAGTGAGATTGCCTAGCATGCAGTTTATGTCACTGACACTTCTAAAGCTGGTCTTTATGTACAGGCTGTAGCACCAGCACATAAAAAAAATCTGATGTCATCTGCATTCCACCAAGGGTGGAGGCAGACAAACACTCTCAAAATGAGTTCCCAAGAAATCCACATTTCATAAAACCAAAACATCCTGTTTCTATAAACAGAACTGTCAAGCAATCCATCCTAGAATGGATACTCAAAGAGGAATACTTAATTAAAAAGCAACTTTTCCTGTATTTGATTCAAAACCTTCTTAAACACAATAAACAACCTTCATTTTTATGCCCCTAATTCATATAGCAAAACACCAAAGGAGACAAAAGTGCAAAATTATTATAAGGCAGGAAAAGCTACCAACTTTGATACCTTAAAAAAACACCATCAGAAGCTAGAACTTGTACACTACTGAAACAAATCATAGTCTATGATCTCATGTGAATATACTGTCTACTAGAAGAGCCTTTTTGATTTTTTTCTTACCAGAACATCAGTCATTTTGATTTGTTTGTAGAGTGTTAATCTGACATCTACTCAGAGAAACTGAACAATATCCTCAAGAAGGTCATTAAGTATATCTTATCAGAAAATTTTTACATGTATTTCTTCACATCAGTCAAGATTTTCTAGACTTTCCCCCCTAGAATACAAAGCCATTGCTGATAAAAATTTGCAAGTGATTGATGTTAATGGTGCTATAAGTAACAGCAAGGGCAAGTTATAGACACATGAGGGTCTGGAACATATGGTAGGTTAGATACAATCAAGCTCCTATTTAAACCTCTCATGTGAAAACTTAAAAATACAACATGGAAGAACACAAGCATAGTCTCGGGAAGTGAGAGCCTAAGCTTGGAGTGATGATATCAAGAGCTCCCACCGACTCTAAGGTACAAATTACTATCATGAAAGTGGGGTACATAAACAGCAACTATTGATAAATAAACTAAACACACATTACTCCACTGACACTGTCTGCAAAGCACCTCACAAATTATGATGTCCAGTTGGTGAGTTAATAACTAAGTGAAAGGGTACAAAAAGGTTAAAGCACCCAAAAGCCTACAAGGTTTCATGAAATTGCAAAATTTGGGATCTGAAATCATATTTCACCGCAGAACACCAAAGGTTTGTCTTGTTTAGGACTGACTCACAAGCCCTTACAGCACTCACTACAGCAGTGTAAGGTATCAGCAGCCTCAATTCTTCCCATGGTTCCTCTCTTGGCAGTTACCTTCCCTAGAACAGGGGCAGCAGGTGGAATTATGTGCCAGCTCCTCAATACCACAACTCAGAACCTGTCCTGTTAGTTTAAATCCACCTTCATCACCATTTAGTCTTGTCACCCTAGTTAGGTGGGCAGTGCCTTTCAGTAGGAAGCTAGATGGACAACTGCAGTAGCATCTGAAATCTTAATAGGAATTACCTCTCATTAATCAAAGCTCTTAGATTATTAAAGAGAAAGGCAAAAATTAATTTATAAACAACTGCAGAAGAGTGAATGTCTGATACAGTAGATTAGCTGATCTAGTAGTTAAAGGAAAAAAAAAAAATTATCAGGAGCTGAAGCTAAAATACAAACTAGGGTGTGTAATTTCTTTTATTTATTTCCAAAGGAAATATATAATTAATCATACTATTATCACTGGCATACTTTAAAACTGAGACAGTACATATGAGCCATAAATTTCTGATCTAGATACAAAGACTCAGGGAAATTTATGGCCAGTATTAGGCAGAAGGTCAAACTGTATCAACATAAAAGTCTCTTTTAGTATGAAGCTCTATCACTTATTCCATGCTTCAACAAGTATAGTCCACTAGCCCCAGAATGAAAACAGCAGCATGAAATAAGGTGAGATACATCTGGTAAAGAACAGAAGTGACTAAATATTCTTGAAGTATTAGAGAAATTCCTCTAAAAGAAAGCAGTTCCTGTTAATAAAGCAAAAAAATCTTAACAGCTTATTGCTCGTTACCATATTCTTTTTTTAACACTACTTCCCACAGATTTAATTACACTTTTCCATAGGAAAGATATAGTGGTTATGCTCACATAACCTTAATTTAATAACTTAATCATAATAAATGCCAATAAAGTAATATATTTCTCCCTATGTCTTGACTTCTTTTAAACATCTTGACTGCCCTATCCTCAGGCTATTCCTATTTCATGCATCAAGGAAGGATTTAGAAACACATTAAAAAGTAGAACTGTACTGTGTATAAAGTAGAGGAGGTTAAATCTTTTTAGTATATATATATAATCATGGAATCATAGAATGATTTGGGTTGGAAAGGACCTTAAAGACCATCTAGTTCCAACCCCCATGCCATCAGCAGGGACACCTTCCACTAGACCAGGTTGCTCAAAGCCTCATTCAACCTGGCCTTCAACACTTCCAGGGAGGAGCAGCCACAGCTTCTCTGGGCAACCTGTGCCAGTGTCTGACCACCCTCACAGGAAAGAATTTCTTCCTAACATCTAAATCTACCCTCTCCCAGTTTGTAGCCATTTCCCCTTGTTCTATCACTACCTGTCCTTGTAAAAAGTCCCTCCCCAGCCTTCCTGTAGTCCCTTCAGGTACTGGAAGGCCACTATAAGGTCTCCCTGGAGCCTTCTCTTTTCCAGGCTGAACAGCCCCAACTCTCTCAGCCTGTCCTCATAGGAGAGGTGATCCAGCCCTCAAATCATCCTCGTGGCCTCCTCTGGACTCGCTCCAGTAGGTTCATGTCCTTCTTATGTTGGGGGCTCCAGAACTGGAAGCAGTACTCCAGCTGGGGTCTCACAAGAGCAGAGCAAAGGGGCAGAATCACCTCCCTCGACCTGCTGTCCACACTTCTCTTGATGCAGCCCAGGATATGGTTGGCCTTATGGGCTGCAAGAATGTATTTAATACACACATAATGACATAATGTAAATGCACTAAGACTCAACACGAAAGATACACTTTTTTTTTTCCCCGTGTGAATGAATTACAAGCAGAATAATACCTTCTAACTGCAAATATTCTTATTTTCTTACAATGAGGACTCTGAAAAATAAAATGGTTTTGTTGGAGACAAGGAAAAATAATTTTTTAGAGAGAGTACAATCCCTTCAAATCCTGTTAACGGAGAAGGTGAATTATCTTCAATAAGTACTATATCAAAAATAATTTTTAGAAATAGCAAACATTATGTAAAACTATTTGGCTAGAGGTTGTAATCAAGAAATGTAAACAGCTTAGACTACTTAGCCATCAAAACATAAAACAAAAGATTTTGTTTAGAGGGACAGCTGTATTTAGGACAACTGGCAAGGTTTCTGACTAGCCCAGTTAACCTCTCTGCAGACTGAGCGTAAGTATCCTATAGAAGCTGATGTGGAATGCTTCTTTTTCATAAATGGTTTACAACAAAAGCATTTGTATTTTAGAAACAGTAATTTTGGAGGTATATAGCTCTCAAACATTAGCACTGATAAAGAATTCATAGTCTTTGCAGAGTCATTCATTAGTCTGACCATCTCACATTTGCTTGATCACAAAGTTGATCGGGAGTAATTTTATTCTGGACATATTTCCAAACTACTGTGTTAACAAAGCTTTACACTGCAAATTTAGAACACAAAAAACCAATACCACTTTCTCAGAATATTTTGGAATGAGTGTTTTATGGTTGTTTCTGAGTTATGTCTACACCAATTCTCATGCAGAATTTGTCCATGTCAATTTCACTCACAAAAAAAAAATGAATTGTGTTTTTATACAAATTCTAGTCAGAAAAGGTTTACTTTCATGTAGCACCATGCATAATTCCCACTTGTTCCAATAAAACAATTTGGGAAAAGGCTAACAGATTTGGGAGGGACGTAGAAGGAAGCAATGTCTTCTCCTTCTCAGACCTTTTATTGGTGCAAGATTTTTCAGATTTAAATAGTTAGCCCCTCATTATTCTCATGACTATTCCAAACTCCTGGTTATGAAATCATCAAAACTACTCAGAAATCATACAGAACCCTACATTTATTATAAGCACATATTCACATATAGTAACTGGCATACTTGTTTCTTGGGGGGGGGG
>NW_010303514.1:19577-28665 GCF_000700745.2 Antrostomus carolinensis
GGGGGGGGGGGCACTTTTAAAGGTAAATTCTCCTGTACTGGATAGAAGTATAAGGAAACTTCACAAACTCATTCTATTGCCCACATGCATAGTCTCAACTGCAATGCAGAAACCAGGACACTGTGCTTCACTACTCCCATAGCAATCATTATTTATTTCTGCATTTTAAAGCCTTTCCTTGTCAAGGCTAAACTTTACACTCATTCTTACTCCCCTTGAACAAGTACTTGTAGAAAAGCCTCTTTTTTTTCAGGCTACCATTGCTTCATAGATAAACATGGCTTAAATTTTTCTGATAAACTGGATGTTGGAAGGCTCACATGGCCACAGCTCCCACAGCTTAACATTTAAGTGCATAACTAAAATGCTTCAGCGAGACTACCAATTACTGCAGTTATGTTACTACCACACAGAACTGCTCAACATCAAACTGAGCTATAAGATTCCAGAAGCCATTTTTAGCTTTGGGCACTAGGCCAAAAATAACCTTTCCAGTTCTCTAAGAAGCCAAATGTACAAAGATACGAAAACTGACAAAGGGAGTACAGCATTTCTTGCCAAAATGCTGATTTTTTTGTAAAGTTAATACTCTTTCACATTACCTGATTCTTAACTGATTGCAAATCTAAAGTTATATTCTTTTAAAGAATGAGTATTTCTGAATCATACTATCTTGCTTCTGTGCCAGATGCTACTATGAAGTGAACTCTTTGCTTCTGCATTGTGTTAATATATTTAAAATCACTCCCAGGGCTTAAGAGCATAATGAAAGCTCCAAGGTTTACGTCTTTACTACTATCCCAACACCAAAGCTTCAGTTCAAATGCCTCAACCTCCATTCTTCCACATATCTTGCACTGTCTTGACTGAGATGTAAAAATAAAAGCCAGAGAAGCAAAGCTGGATTCCTTTCACAGTTTTGGCCTTGATCTGTTCCGAGATCTGGACTAAGCCATTCAAAATTTCTGTTCCTCAGTTTTTCCAATATCTAAAACCAGGGATAACCTCCCTCCTTATAGAACAACAAAATAACTCACTGAGAAGAGCAAAGTTTGCAAGGTAATTTATAACAGAAACATAGAACAAGGTCTATGCTAGGACCAACTAAAACTAGAAATCTGCTCAAAGTCATTATATAAACACTCAGTATAATTATATAAAAGGCTTTTAAATTAATCAAAATACAAGAAATTCAAAAGACTATTTTTTCTACCCTTAGAAGTTTATGATTGGTTGGATGAATGTCACAATGCACTTTAACATAGCATTAATATCTGCAATACTACAATACAAAACTATAAACTAAAAGAGTGGCTGTCTTACCTCTAAATTCCCTTACTAAAATTTTAGCAAATTTAAGTTATTGGGTATTTTATATTAGCTCATCTTTTAATTCAAATCATAAGATCCATACCACTTGTATCAGAGATTTTCTTTAAAGAGCTTGCCATAGATCACCTTCACTTTTCATGTTGAATTTGTGTAAGCACATGGGAAAAAAAAGAGGGCAGTTCCAAAGACAGGAAAGAAATGTGCCCTTTTTTTAAAGAAAAATAAGCAATTTCATACTCAGTAGTCTCTTTCACCCTTCCAAAAAACTCAGAAAAATAATAGATGAAACTACATATTGTCAAACTAATATGATAGTTTACCATCAAATTTGAAAGCTCAGATGATGAATGGAAATCGATTGTAATACAGCTATAATTCAGTAAAGCACTCTTAGTTTCTGCGCGTTTGACTAAGAAACTACATCATCTGCTCATGAGAGATTAAAAAAATAATCAAGAACTACACAAAGTGACAAAGTATGTTGACGTTGTAAACAAACTAGGTACTAGTACTAAAAGGTCTTAAAACAAAACAGAGTATGGAAACAGAAAACATTTTAGATGGACTCCACAAACAAATTCTTAGTCATACATCTTTCTTCAAAAACACTAGTAAGCAGGGAAAAATATCACCTCTGGTAAAGCTTCCAAGTGACAGGATGTGTGTGAGCGAGAAAAAAACAAGTCAGTAACACAAAGCCATCTGAACTGGCTGGTAAATCAAACATAGGCAAAGAGCAGGCATTCAGCTGGATTGAAATTCACATCTTGGAACAGGGATTGGAGTAAAAACTTACTGAGTAGAGAAACGACATCGTACACAGAGGAAGGCAAAAGACAGTTTTCTTGAACTGGGATGAACTAAAAAAAAAATAAAACCTGAAAAAGAAACCCTAGGAACACAACATCCAACAAGCATGGGAAACCTGGGTTTAAGCACCTCCCCTTAACCAATGACAGCTGCTGTTTAATAACCAGGGCACCTTCCCCCCCACCCCGCCGACTGCTGAGAAGGCTGCTTTCATCTTTGACCAGAAATCCCTTCCCAGAAATCTTCACTGCTGTCTGTATTTCTTAATTACATAACATATGAATGACACTAAGTTCTTCCTTCCCCACCAAATAAACAGACAGCTTTGTTGTTACTACACTTGCCATGCCTTTAAATGACTGAATTGAATAAATTCAGCTATGCCTTACTACTCTCAAAATACAGTAAATGAATAATGGCAATGGTATGACCTGTCAAGTATTCAATAGTTTTACCCCCTATTTCTCCTGCCACTAAATTTATAAAGAGTAAAAAGTTCAAACAGAAAAAAAAAAAAAAAGTCATGTTAATAATAACTTCACTTACCATGATACCAATTCCACTATCTGTAATTTTGAGACAGGGTTCTTACTACACATGAACTGTTGTATTTGTATTTTGGGTATCTTGCCTTACTTTCCATAAGCCTCACCCAAGGATGTATTCTGCTCCACTTCTTTCCTTGGATTAATTTCTGATTCAGTTTTCTTTTCCTACTCCATTTCTTGCCAATTTTCCAAAATTTATCCAGTGATCCCCAACTTATCTTTGCACACACATTTTATGAACCTGTTTCTTTCTGTTCACCAAACAACAGATTCAACATGTCATTCATGCTTTTCCCTTCATATTTAAATATGGAGGGTTTTTTATTCATCTGATTTTTTTCATTTTTACTTTTTGCTTGTCTAATGCAGTGCTACAAAGAAGTGATGTTGCTGCAAATAATGCAACCAAACACGCAGACTTCAGATGTTAAAACCTGACATGTCTGTATACACACAATAAATCAAAGTGAAATTGTGATGTTGTTACTTTTCTACTTTGAAACACACTACTATATATTATAATTTTCAGTATAAAGAAATCAAGGCACATGCCATGTTTAAATGTGCTTCCAAGATTTTTTTTGCTGAATTTAGTTACTTTAATCCAAAAAATCATTTACCTTAAATCCTCCACCCACATATTAATGCCAGCTGTCCCAGAAGTGTCTCCTTCTACCAGAAAGAAGTATTTACAGAGCTGCATTAGTAGAAAACACCTAACTAGCCAATATAGTCTAATCCAAAAACCAGAGACTAAATCTATTACCAATCTTGCATCTTACAGTACTGGAAGGAAAGTCTGGAAGAAAACAAAAGTTCTGTTTTTAAAGCAAGTGTTTCAAGTCTACCTTGATATTGGCAATGTACCTCAAAAAGGAAGAATTATCAAGAAAACCACAGAAACAATTGTAGGGAGACAAAACATATATAATCTTTACAACATATGTAATTTATATAGGCAAGCAGTTGGTGTATTTCAATACATTAATCTATTGAAAAACAGGAAAAGGTAACAGACAACAAGCATCTTCTGACATATTTTAGTATTTGTTCAGTACAAATAATTCTGTTCTACAAAGACTATTTCTGGATTAAGAAAAAGAAAACCACCTGTACAAGTCCGAATCCTCCAAACTTAGTATTACAATTACTGCAACTTGCACCAAGGAATAAAATCACCCGGCTGCAGAAAACCAACATAAAAACCTTATCCATCCAGCAGCACAGGTCACTCTTAACATGATGCTTAGCTGTTTTGCTCTTCTTCTGCTTCTCATACAGATCAATTCAAAAATACTCTTCTGATATTCAGAACCACCAGCTACTTCCAGTAACTTCTATAACGATGCCTAGGAGAGCTGTGGAGTCTTCAGCACAGGAAAGACATGGACCTGCTGGAGCAAGTCCAGAGGAGGGGCCACAACAATGATCACAGGACTAGAACACCTCTCCTGGGGAGAAAGGCTGAGAGAGTCAGGGCTGTCAGCCTGGAGAAGAGAAGGATTCAGAGAGACCTTATAGCGGCCTTTCAGTACTTAAAGGGAGCCTATAAGAAAGATGAGGACAGATTTTTTAGCAGGGGATGTAGTGAAAGGAAAAGGGGTGATGGCTTTAAACTGGAAGAAGGTAGATTTAGACTAGATAGAAGGAAGAAAATTTTCATTATGAGGGAGGTGAAACACGGGCACAGGTTGCCTAGGGAGGTGGTAGAAGTGCCATCACTGGAAACATTCCAGGTCAGGCTGGATGGGGCTCTGAGCAACCTGATCTAGTTGAAGATGTCCCTGCTCACTGCAGGGGGGTTGGACTAGATGACCCTTGCAACCCCAACCATTCTATGATTCTGTGATACACTGGCATCATTAAATTATCAGCTAGCTTTTAAGTAGAAGACAGAATTCCCACAAGCTCAGCTGAACACGAAACATCTCATGCAGCCTCAAAAGTGAGTGCAAACCTCAGGCACCAAATTAAATGCAAAACTAACACCCATTTGGCTCGGCCAAGATCATCGTCTCACTCACAAGTTTTGATTTTTTTTTTTTTCTTTAAAAATATTTCTCCTACGTACTGGGATAGAAGGACAAGACTGTTATTGTTATTTCTATTTTTAAATAGTTAAGACGTTTACAGATATTATAGTGTTCTGCACCATACAAGGAAAGAAAAGGATAAAAAGGCAAGCTGGCCAGCAAGACATCCTTGGGGAAAGAGGCTGGGGAGAAGCGGTAGAATTTTAGAAATTAACTCCTCCCACAAAGACACATCTACCCACAAATTCAGCAGAAAGTAATTATTCCTCCAGAAGCTTAACTCCTCAGTACCTTTCCAAAGAAATACTCTGATGTATGTATTATACCTTGCAAAATCTGGTCAGCAGAAAGCAGACTGAAGACATAATAGCCATTTCCACTTTTGACAGTGATCTGCACACTGAATGGGGTGATACCATTTCTGGCTCTTTCAAACCATTCTATGATTCTATAATTTTACACCTAGCAGAACAACAAATGGGTACACTATTTCCATCATTCCAGTCTCAACAGAACATGTTAAGGATACCTCTTCTGGTTTCAGAAGTGCCATTAATATTCTATCAATTTTAATTGTGAATTGGGGATTTAACCAGCTTGGGAATGGTCACAAATCTAGCAGATCACAGAATCATAGAATGGTTTGGGTTGGAAGGGACCTTAAAGATCATCTAGTTCCAACCCCCCTGCCATCAGCAGGGACACCTTCCACTAGACCAGGTTGCTCAAAGCCTCATCCAGCCTGGCCTTCAACACTTCCAGGGAGGGGGCATCCACAACTTCTCTGGGTAACCTCTTCCAGTATCTGACCATCCTCACAGGAAGGAATTTCTTCCTGATATCTAATCTAAACCTGCCCTCTTTCAGTTTAAAGCCATTTCCCCTTCTTCTATCACTACCTGCCCTTATGAAAAGTCCCTCCCCAGCCTTCCTGTAGGACCCTTCAGGTACTGGAAGGCCACTATAAGGTCTCCCTGGAGCCTTCTCTTCTTCAGGATGAACAGCCCCAACTCTCTCAGCCTGTCCTCATACGAGAGGTGCTCCAGCCCTCAAATCATCCTCAGGGCCTCCTCTGGACTCACTCCAGTAGGTCCATGTCCTTCTTATGCTGGGGGCTCCAGAACTGGACGCAGTGCTCCAGGTGGGGTCTCACGAGAGCAGAGCAGATGGGGAGAATCCCCTCCCTCAACCTGCTGTCCACTCTTCTCTTGATGCAGCCCAGGATATGGTTGGCCTTATGGCTGGCTGGCTGGCTCATGTTGAGCTTCTCATTCACCAGCACTCCCAAGTCCTTCTCCTTAGGGCTGCTCTGGATCCATTCTCTGCCCAGCCTGTATTTGTGGTTGGGACTGACCTGACCCAGGTGCAGGACCTTGCATTTGGCCTTGTTGAACTTCATGAGGTTTGCACAGGCCCATCTCTCCAGCTCCCTCTGGATGGCATCCCTTCTCTCCAGCATGTCAACCGAACCAGATGCTTCCTAACAGAGCCAGCAAGAACATGGCAGGCAGAATGAACAGTCTGTGGCCTGGGGAGGCCTGTCAGAGTTCCTAAAATGGTCATTCTGACACGCAAAACATCACTCCCACTATCCTGGTTGCTCTCACAATTCTGTAAGCAGCAAAAGATGATACTGGCTTTTCCTTCTGCAAGAAAATGAATGCTAAGCTTCCCAAACTTAAATTCAACAGTTAACTGTTTAAAGTATGAACGTTATACTATTACTTGTAGCACAAAGACTGTAAATGTTATGCATGATAGAGTCAAATCATTTTCTCCATGTTTTTCTAATTCTCTGTTCACAAAATTCTAATCACCATCACTAATGTAACTGCTCAAGAAATCCAATTTCTCCAGTTTTACAGATATCAGAAAAGTATCTCAAGCCACTACACTCAACCAATAATATATAGCTCACCTCCCTGCTTATAATCCTCTTTCACTTCCAATGCTTCATATATTTTCACTCAGTTTGTATGATACTTCACTGTCCGCCTTTGAATACTACCTTCGTTCTATCCATTTTCTTGTCTAAACCTACATTACATTGGTTTTTGCCTCGTTCTTCCAAGTCACAGTTCTACTGAGCAAACATCCATTCTGCTTTGTCATAGTCTATTCTACCCTGATCTCTTCCCCTCACAAAAGTATTTAGTGTTTTCAAAACTCTACATTTAGTAACTGTACTAAGATTCAAACTGTCTCTCCTGTTTTACAGATGTCTAAACCAAGACATCTTCTGTGCCATTGACACAAAAGAAACAGACCAGGGGAAGGAAGAAAAGGAGACACACAAGCCATGTAAGAATATTTGGGTTCTACCTCCCACAAGGCCTGTGATCACATGCCAGGGGATCTTTAAAAACAAAGTTGTTCTGCTAGAAGCACTTGAAAAGAAACCTGTAGCAGCTTTACTACCATAATATCACTTTTGGTGCTCTGAGTCACTCTTTTCCAAAGGAGATGGGCCAAAGGCACACAAAGTGACAGTATTTCTACAAAAGCATTCTTCATCCATTTACATGCACAGCATGGCCAAACATGGCTTTGGCAGTTCTAGGTAGAGCTGTTCAAAAAGCAGCGACCCCAAACTGGAAGTAAACTTTAAGGTTAAAGGCTCAATAAACAGCTGAGCTTATTTTCCTGCTCAAACTGAGAGGTTTCACCCTCTCTGCTATCATGTCATTTCTAGGTTGTCATCTCTCCTATCTCTTAGCCCTTGCACTAGTTTTGAAGCTTCTCTACAAACAAAGCAAGCTAGCCAAAAAAGAAACAACTGAAAAAATGACCACACTGTGGAAGGAGGTGGACACACACAGAGCCAGTGGTAGGAAGCCATTAATCTGCTCAAGCCACATTCTGAAACAGTAACCAGGCAATTGAGTACTCCTCATTTGTTTCATGCAACACAAGGCACTCTGAGCTAATTCACTTCATTTTGTTCTGGGAAGAGCCTAACAGCACCTGCAAAGTCACTGACTGCTTTTCAGCTACGGGGACATAAATCTCCAGACAAAAGAGGTAACTTTCAAAAGCACAACTGACTAGACTCTATACAGCAAAAGAACTAATAGACCTTTTTCAGCAGGAGTCAATAGCTTTGATGTTTACATGATCCACAAGCAAGGACATACTCAGACTTGGAGAAGAAAAAAAAGACCAAAGGGCTTTAAAGGGTATTCTGCAGTTATAAATTGGAAGCATAGACATGCTTAGTAAAAAAATTCATTTAGTTTGATAAAGTTCTTTCACAAAGCATTGCTTATCAGAAAAAAAAAAAAAAGCAAAAACAAAAACTAGAATATGTTAATACAGAGATGTCCAGACAGACCACATTATGAAGTTACATTCTGAAGTTGCATTTATACTGTTGGCTACACAATAATGAATACAAAATTTATTTCTCTTCCATTTCTAGCCTTGGTATAAAGACACATTACATAGTAATACCAAAAACGAGTTACATCCCATAAGTTTTGGCTGCAGAGCAATATTCAATTCATTTATGAGAATAAACAAAAATACTTCCTCCTCTCTCCCTCTCCTAGTACACTTAGGATATTATTCATGTAAGAGACAGAATAAGTAAGGTTAGAAATCTTCAAATAAACACAGGAAGGCTGTAAGATGGGACTGACTATTGAACATAAAGAAGAAACATAGTTCTATTTTTTTTTCAGACTTGTAATTAAAAATGTTTTTATTGATATGTTTGGATAAAATAAGCAAAATGAAAGATTCTCAAGATGTCTCATCCAAAAAAACCACAATGTGATCAAAATATGAATTCAAGATGATGAATTATAACCTATTCAAAGCAGTAATTATCAGAGAATTCTTAAAAGGAGAGGGGCATATCAAATCTCTTGTCTTCTCCAGTGACCAAATAGTAACCAAATTCTAAAGAAGAGTCTGTCTGGTGGTCATTTTTAGTTCTTGAAAGTGTGCAGTAGCACAAACAAACTAGTCTGTATCTGTGACATCCTTCCCAGTGCAACCTGCATTTATATAACTGCACAGCTACTGTTACAATTAGAAGAATTCCCAAAAGTGAAAGAAGAATTATGTTAATAAAGGAGTTGGAGAAAATCAGTGAGAGTGAATTATGGCAAGCTAATTATGGTGGACAGCTGTTTATTTTTTTTAAAAAAGGGGGGGGGAAATAAAAATGAGAATTAATTATGGCAATCTAATACACAGTTGTTTATCTTTTAAAAAATTGAGAAATAAGTTTGGTGGTTTTTTTCATTAGCAAAGAGGACTGAAAAGAACACATTTCACCTGAACCAGCATCAATTCCCAAAACAATTTCTCAGAAAGACAAGCAGAAATAGCTTCCAACTGTTGGGTACAAACAAAGGCATT
>NW_010303514.1:28689-32833 GCF_000700745.2 Antrostomus carolinensis
TGTAATTTGTTATTTTTTTTCTTTTACATGATCCCACGAGAAGCACTTAGAAGTCAAAATTCAAGCTAAAGTGCCCCAAAAAACTAAAATTAGAACTCTACAGATTCTCAGATGGTTGTTCAGGTGCTAAAGTGATTTTTGGATCATCTTGAAAAAAAAAAAACAAACCTGTAGTCATACAGTCCAAACAACTATTTCAAAGATGCTGACAGGCAGACTAAGATGTCTTCAGCACAGCATTGTCTGGAGAGCACAGTCCCTTTATTAACATTTTAAAAAATAGCAGGTAGGAGTTATTTTGTCTAGTGAGCATTCTAAAGCACAAAAAAATAAATAGACATTATTTCCAGGATTTCATACTGTCCAAACTAGCATTCAAATACTTCAATTTGTGTTTCTTTTCAGGCATCTAATATCTGATTTAAAAAAAAAAAATTGCTTCTCTCCCACATCATCAGAAGCAGCAGCAAGTAATCCTTCCTCATGAGCCTAACACACAACAGAAGTGGTTGAAGCAGGTATTCACCAGAAAAGGTTCAAAGGATCTGTCTTCAGAAAGGCAGCCAAAACCTACAGAAAGAGGTTGAAGTGATACAGGCAGCCATAGTTACACACTTAAGCAACAGCTTTGGGGCTTTTTCTTCCTCTTTGATAAACTAGTATGCTTCCAGTATTCCCAGTGGTTTTGAGGAATATAATTGCATACTATGACTTAAGAACTATGTGATTACTGTGTCACTGTCTTCTGCATAACCCAGCCTGTAATAAAAGTGATAAGAATAGCATTTATTATTTTTGAAATGGTTTTTGCAATTCATCCACACTGATGTGGTTTAAAACATCTGACTAAACTCAAGATACTTTACATAGAGGTTTTATTTTCTTCTAACAGTAGGGCACACCACACAAACTCCCTTCTGTGTGCAAAGACACTGCCTGAAATTTCATCTGACCGGGTCACTCAGCTCCTGGGTAAAACTTCCAAAGACTGAGGAAGAAATGTCTTATCATGTCTCTATAAGCAAGATGTATTCAATGCAAAGAAAAATGACAGAAGAAAAAGCATACCAAGAAGCTCCACAAATAGAAAGTGACAAGTATAGTTAAGCCTCTACAGTTACTATGGAATGTAACTGCAATAAGAGCTAGAAAAGTCAAACCATTCAGTCCCAGCTATTAAAAGCAACCAAGCTAAGTCTCTTTCATAACTGTATCAATTGTTACATAAAATCCGACTCCTAACTTCTGGGAAAAATTAAAGGCATGAATAGAGAATGTAACACTTCTGTCCTCCTCAGACCTACCTAAAGCATGCAGAACTTTTCTAGAAAACAGGCTTGGTAATATTTATTTGAGAATAGCTATAGACCATCATTTTTTTAATCCAAAAATACTGTCAGTATCTAATGATAAAACATTGTCACAATGATGCAGACATGGTTTCAGTTTTCCAGAAATCCCCTGGCTCCTCAGATTTCTAAACTAAATCCTCCAGACTAGTCTTCTCTAAATCATGGACTGTCTTTATTTTTCAGTGACATTGGCACTCTTTAGCAAAAAAGCTTTAACAGTGAAAGGCAACCCCTAGCCCAAACACCAAAGTTTTGGGGCTTCAGAGACCTGTCAGCACATCAAATCCAAAAGTGAAACTCACTCACTGCAAGGACATATTCCAAGTAGTACAAGAAAGTATTGTTTTTATACCAGGCACATTTATGGAGAGGAAGCGAGAGAGAAAATTCCCATCAAGAGTTTGCCCCAAGAGCTTCAGAAATCTGGGCTGAAGCCAAGTGTCTCTTCTGTTTATATATTCTACTTATGTAATGTAACAAGTGACAACGAACACAGACTTTTCGGAAATATATCGACATGCAATTTAACTCACAGGACAAACAATTGCCGTTTTACAGTTACAACATGCTCTTACAAACAAAAATACAAAGTAACTACAGATTAACACATGGTTCTCCTAAAAGGGGATAAGGAAAAAAAAGGGCTACTGTTGTTAAAAGATTGAGACATGGGCTGTTCTACACTGCTGTTTATACGAAACAAAAAGAGAATGAAAATCTCATTCTACATTTAATTTCATACTGAATATCTTCCATGCAAAGTCTGACACATGAATGCTTGAAGACAAAGACTACTTTTTGCCTGAGCTCTCCTCTGAATAGAAAACTTACTAGAACAAGTAACCAAGCATGCACCAAGCATGTACTACCTATACATACAACACACAGCTCATACTTGTACCGAACATACTTACACAATATAGAAATACTAACATATAATCACTGCCAATCAAAGACATTTTTCCAGTACATAATTTTGTTCTCCAATAGTCTGGATCAATATTAGGTCGAAGCAAACAAGCTAACTTTCTGGATTTCCAAACTACTTATCTCTTATCACAGCATGTCTTTGTTAGATTACAACTTTAAAAAAGAAAAAGGTTAAAACATCTTGCTTGGTGAAACAAGCTGAAAGTCATTCTTCTAACTGCATACAGCTCTCCTGTCAGGCTTTATCCCTTTCACTATCACTGAGTCAAGTTAATGGTTAGCACGGCAATTCATGCTACCAATTCAAGGCAGTTTCATTCATCAAGTTTCTTTCATATTTCTCTTTTATCAGTATGATGATACAGGTATTCATACAGATCACGGTGAAATCCATTCAGCAACAGCAAACAAGTGTCAGAGCCAAATAGTGATTACATATGACATCTACCACACATCAGAGACATTACTCTGCTCCTTATAATCCAGATAGATACGAGTGTGCAGTCAGCACATATGTCTCCACATACAGGAAGGCATAAATACCCTCATGTGCAGGAGCAGTTGAGAATTTAGGTTCATGTTATCACATGTTTGCACACAGGTACAGCACCTGCTGTTTTGTGGGACAAGAACAAGTAACTACTTGTCTGCTCCTTTGCTGTTACAACACAACTATCTTCAGCAGGCAAACGGGGACACAAAAGGGCACGCGGAGGCGGTACAGTAAAGATCTTAGGAATACACCAATATAGTCTTCTAGTGTGGGTTTGTACTGTGCTACCTAGTGACACTATGTAAAGAATGGATTAGGCTCCATCTCCCAGCACAAACAGGAGCAGGAAAAGAGACATGGCCCTTTGTGGGGGTCTGCCTCCTTAGGTGAGAAACAAGTGCGCCTTTTTTCACGTCAGAATGAGGGTGAGAGGGCAAGGTAAATGCACACTGGATACACCTCCCCACACCACTCCTGCCTGCCGGGTTGTTATGCCTGTCCCCTCTGCAGATTTATACAATGATGATGTCCCCCACTGTAGAGTATGTACAGTGCCTGCAAAGACAGGGGTTTCTCTCCACATTTGCCTTGGAAGATAGCATTGCACACAGGGATGGAACTATGGCTAAATGACAAGGGTGGATGTCATTCCCAGCGTCAGACAAGTGGCATTTGTGAAAAGTAGCATGCTCTCTGAGGTAGCTGCAGAGCAAAAGTGTTCCTATGGATATGCCTCCATCTGTGGCATGCAAATAGGTGAGACGTTCAGAGGCGCACAGAATTACTGAATGGCTTGGGTTAGAAGGGACCTTAAAGATCCCTAAAGTTCCCTAAGCTTGGGACCTTAAAGATCATCTAGTTCTAACCCCCCTGCTGTGGACAGGGGTGCCAACCACTAGATCAGGCTGCCCAGGGCCCCATCCAACCTGGCCCTCAATGCCTCCAGGGATAGGGTATCAACAACTTTTCTGGGCAACCTGTTCCAGGGCCTCACCAAACTCCGAGTGAAAATTTTCCTCCCAATATCTAACTTAAATCTCCCCTTTCTTAGTTTAAAACCATTTCCCCTTGTCCTAAATGTGGTTACATACAGACATGCACCCCCTCCATGCCCAGTGGGTCCACCTACATGCAGCGGGATGGAAGCAGCAGGTATCCAACCTGGCAAGCGTATGCATTCCTCACAAAACCGATTCAAAGGTGGGCTGGCTGCCACCTCAAACCTCAGCGGTAAGGGAAGGGTGGCACGGAGATGCACATTCCCCAGAGGGGGAAAGAAGACAGGTGTGAGCAAGAATCCCTCACACACACTCCCCCGGTGTGCCAGCTCTGCCTCACCAAATGCAGGGGATGGCGAAGAGGGGGGTGT
>NW_010303515.1:0-200 GCF_000700745.2 Antrostomus carolinensis
GCAGTTTGTCACATGCTGTCCCATCCCCAGGACCAAAGCTTGAAGGCAGGCATGGTTTTGTCCCCTCCGAGTGGGCAGTGTTTGCCCATGGGGGATGGGGGATGCCCCTGTGCAGGGGAGCCCCCCACAGAAGGGCCCCCCTTTGCCCCAGCACTCCATGGGACTCAGCTCCTGGCTGCTGCCTGAGTCGTGCCCGGGCA
>NW_010303515.1:220-583 GCF_000700745.2 Antrostomus carolinensis
ACCCCAACCCACGCGAGGGGTGTTGTGCAACTGGATGTCACCACACAAGTGCAGCCAGGTGCTGGTGGGAGGATGAGGAGGCTGGCCCCCATGGGGTCCCAGGCTGGGTGGCAGTGCTAACCCACCCAAGTGGGTGTCAGAGCCCCTTGGTTGGGTTCCCTGAGATGACACCTTGAAGCAGCATCAGGAAGAGGTCTGTGTGCAGGTAGGGGAGGACTTAAATGCCCAAACCCACCAGGTCCATGGCATTGGTGGTACCTGGTCCCTAGGATGTCCTCTGCTCCAGAGCTTGGTGGCCTCAGAGGAGAGACCCTGCCATGCACACGGAGTTATCTGGCAGGAAGGGCTGCCCTGGTGTGGCTG
>NW_010303515.1:646-1254 GCF_000700745.2 Antrostomus carolinensis
CTGGTCCTCCTGCCCTCCAAGCCCAAGCATGAGGATGGGGGAGTTTGTCAGTGCTGCTGTGGGCACAGCCATGCATAGGTGCTTTGGGCTCTCTGTGCCTCAGTTTCTCCATCTAAGGTGCAGCTACCAGGGCATGGCAGCCGGGTCAGATGGCTGTCAGTGAAGCGAGGAGGGCACACCACCTTCATCAACTTATGTTCCCCCCTCAAAATGATCCCAGAGCTGAGCTAGACCCTGTGAAGAAGTGAATGTGTGTTTGCTGCAGCAGCCCCACTGGGTCCCTTTGCATGGCTGGGTGCGCCTGGCCCCTGTCCCTGTTGGAAGGTGACCTGCAACCCAGGGCAAGGCCTGTCCCCGCCGCCCATGTGGGAACAACCCCCCTGGCTGGGCTTGCGTGGGTGTTTGCCGCGATGGCACAGATAACCCCGGCACGAAGGTCCCCGGCGGCGGTGCTGGAGGGGGCCGGGGCAGGGTTCGCATGCGGGACCCCGAGGCAGCAGCGGAGGCTGCTCCTTCCTTCTTCCTCCTTGGCAGCAAGCCCACCCCTGCCAGGGGTTATCAGCTGTGCATGGCCGGGACCAGCAGCAAATAGGGGGGTGGATGGGGGG
>NW_010303515.1:1781-2106 GCF_000700745.2 Antrostomus carolinensis
ATGGGCTGTGAATGACTCTTTGTCTGCTCACACGCTGCAAGTTTGAGCCCAAGTGCCTGGCTGGGGTTTGCTGTGTCTCTGCCCGCTGCTGCCACAGCTTTGGCAGGGCCCCCCATCCACAGCAGGGGAATTGGGGGGTGTTTGTGGATCAAATGGGGACCCTCACCCATGGGGAAGGTGTCTGTCCTGCTCTCAGCGTTGGTCTGGCTGCGTGTGCTGGGGTGGGGACCAGCCCTGAGGGTGACATGTAGCTTGGGGACACCTTCTCACAGCAGGGAGGAGGGATGGGGTGATGGGGACCCTGAGCTGTTGTTTTTCCCTGTCC
>NW_010303515.1:2190-2870 GCF_000700745.2 Antrostomus carolinensis
CTCAGCGGCCGACAGCACCAGTGCCGAGCTGTCTCCAGACCTGGGCACATGCCAGGCACTCCCTGCCACCGCAGCCACCTGGCTGGGGCACCCCTCTGCCACCAGCAGGACCACCACCTCCGTGGGCAGCCATGGCTCAGGTAAGACCGGCCGGGCGCCGGCTGTGGGCGGAAAAGCCGTGTCTCGGGTAAGACCGGCGGGCAGCCGGCTGTGGGCAGTTTCCTGCCTGCTGGGGCCAACGGCACGGTTGATCTGGTTGGGGCCACCTTGTCTCGCCCCACAGGCAGCCTGGTGCCGCAGGTGACGGTGAGAGTGCTGGTCCCAGCCAGGACCAGTGGTGAACAGGGGGGCCCTCCCAACATGGCAGCTCTCTCCAGTGGTCCAGCAATGCAAGACAGCCCCCAGTGTCCTTCCAGCTCCCACCACCGTTCAGCATGGGCAGCTTCCATCCCTCATGCCAACGGGGTACACAGGGGCTCTTGCCGTAGGCAGCAGCAGTGTTGGGCCAGCCATGGCCACGTCATCCCCAGCTCCAGTTGTCCCCGCTGTAATGGGGACAAGCAAACCACCATCAAACAGCAGCAACGCTCCCAAGCAGGCTGTGGAAGTGTCCAGAGGGGCTCCAGACAGCATTCCTGGAGAGCCGGTCCTGGGAAGAGCTGTCCCCGTGCAAGAGGGGA
>NW_010303515.1:2978-3309 GCF_000700745.2 Antrostomus carolinensis
AAGCATCTTCCTCAGTCACTGACAAACCGACTGATGCCAATGAGTTGGTGCAGCTGGACAATGCCATCACTGTGGAGAGGACGCTGGGGACAGCGTGGAGCACAGTGCCATGGCTCCCCCAGGACAAGCACGGCACAGGGATGTCACCCCCCAGCAACAGCAAGACCTCTGCTGAGCCACACGCAACCGTCATGCTCCCATCACAGGAGGTCTCACCAGGGCTGGACAAGGCCACCTCACCTCCAGCAACAGCAGCCAGCTTCTACTGGGACATGGGTGGTCCTGTGAAGCCAACAGCAGCTTCGGCCAACCCGGCCACTGGCCTCCCTGG
>NW_010303515.1:3517-3857 GCF_000700745.2 Antrostomus carolinensis
GGTGCTGTGCCGGGCTCAGGAGAGACGCTTCCCGCCAGCCATGGTGTGTCCCCTGGCACTGCTGGAGATGGGCTGCCTGGAGCTAACGCTGTCACCCACCCCCAGGCCACAGCACGAGCTCTGGGCACACCGGCTATGGCGATGGATGTCACTGCTGCAGAGCACATCTCCACCGCATCATTCCCAGCTCTGGGAAGCCCCATCACTGAGCTGGTGTCTGTCAGGAGTGAGCCCAGCACCAGAGCCACAGCAGGCACCGCTTCCCTGGAGACAAAGGCCACCCCAGTGGGACTCAGCATGGGGCTGTCTCCCTACACAGCTCCCGACAGGCCCGGTGGGC
>NW_010303515.1:3898-4731 GCF_000700745.2 Antrostomus carolinensis
GGCCCCCTCAGCACGCCCTGGGACCACCACGGCAGAGGTGGTTGCAGGCAGACCCAGCATGACCACATCCTTGTCCCTCATGGGAACTGATAGAGCAAAGCCAGATGGGGACCCTCAAGCCGGTGCTGCACCAACATCTTCTCTTGACGACTATGGCATTGGGACTGGTTGCAGGCAGACCCAGCATGACCACATCCTTGTCCCTCATGGGAACTGATAGAGCAAAGCCAGATGGGGACCCTCAAGCCGGTGCTGCACCAACATCTTCTCTTGACGACTATGGCATTGGGACCAGGGCAGCTGCCCATCCATCCTCCCTCGTTACCAACGCTCCAATTAGTGAACCAGGAACCGGAACAGCATCAGCAGCCAGTGGCAATGCCACCACAATGCTACGGGACACCAGTGTCACCCTGGCTATACCCGATGTATCTCCTGGCCGCAGCCAGCCTGGTCCTACTGCAAGCTCAGCACCCCTGGGAACTGGTGTCACCACTGGACCTGCCCCAGCCCCACTGCTCCAGTCTGGGCCTCAACATGGGGCAGCTCCAGGGACAGAGACATGGTCACGCAGCGCTGCACCGGGCATGGGCACAGATGTGCCAGGCACCCCAGGGGTACCCAGAGCAGCCACTGCTCCTGTGCCATCGCAAGCAAGTGTCCCACCTCTCCTGGAAGGTGGTACCACAGCAGAGATGGCTCCTGGGGTGTCCCCATACAGTGTCTCACCAGGGATGGCAGCAAGCATGTCCCCACTGTCCCTGACTACCCCGCTGCCAACGATGGGTGCTTCAGGTGACTCCCGCCCTGATGGCAGCACTGCAAGGCGAGTG
>NW_010303515.1:4748-5733 GCF_000700745.2 Antrostomus carolinensis
GTGTAGGTCATGTCCTGGGCACCAGTGCAGTGGATCCAGCTCCCAGCCATGCAATCATCACTGCTGGGCCGTCACCAGAGCCTCCCACCCAAGGTACCAACGGGCTCAAAACCAGGTCCCTGGTGGATTTGCCTCTCCTGGCTTCCAGGGACAGTCGCTCAGCCCCATCAGCCACGTCTGACTCCAGCCCAGCGCTGACCACAGCCAACCCCATCCCCAATGCCACCAGCAAGACACCCCAGCCAGAGACACCACTGCTCCCCAAAAACATAGCCATGGAAGGAGACAGGGGTACATCCCCACTGGTGGGAGATGGCAGCACCACGCAGGCAGCTCCGGGCTCAACCCCAGTTGAAAACACAAGGGCAGGTGCCAGAACAGGTACCCCCCACAGTGGTGACACTGCTCTGGGGACAGCCCCAACAGCATCACTCCACACCAGAGCCAGTGTCACTTCTTGGCCAAGGGTGGCTGCGTTGGACCACAGTTATCACACTGCTGAGCCCACCGTGGATGTGGACATGGACATGGCTTCTCTCACCACGGGGAATGGGGCTACGGGGCTGCCCCTGGGGTTGCCCACCACTACGGCTGGGGTTGCTGAGCCAGGCACTGGTGATGGCACCCTGGTGGCACTCTCTGCCCCAGTCAGCAAAAGCCCTGCAGCAGTGGCCATCATGGGCACAGTGTCACCCACAGCTCCGGAGCTGGTTACGGCACCTTCCCCTGGCCTCACTCTTGGCAATGCTGAGCCAGATGTGAGCACATCCCCTCCTGTCTCTGGAAACACCCAACCAACAGTGTTGACATCCTCCACCGCTGAGGACAAGCCCTCAGCCAGGGTCTCCTCATCGACTGTTAGCTATACACACGCATGGGAGACTACAGCCGTGTCCCGGCCAGGTGCTGGGGATACCACCACCCAGGTAGACACCATCCCCTCTGAGAACATTGCTGAGGGTGCAACACGCCCAGCCAGCACCAA
>NW_010303516.1:0-991 GCF_000700745.2 Antrostomus carolinensis
CTCCGACAGACAAAAAGAGCAACCTCTTCCTCCTCCCCTGAACACAGAGCTAAAGTAGGAACGTTTGCTGCTAGCAGTCCACTGTAGTACTGCTGCTGTTACTGAAAGTAATAACAGGCCATTGCTCATTGCTCCGACAGACAAAAAGAGCAACCTCTTCCTCCTCCCCTGAACACAGAGCTAAAGTAGGAACGTTTGCTGCTAGCAGTCCACTGTAGTACTGCTGCTGTTACTGAAAGTAATAACAGGCCATTGCTCATTGCACTTTTAGAAGTGAAAGGTGTTGTCTTAATAGATTTTTTTTTTAGCAGAAGATGGTCATGTTTAGAAGAAGCAAAACAACATGATGACTGAGGCAGTTATTAAAGGGCTCTACCAAGTACAGCATCCATTTAAGACTTCTTCTTCACAGAGCCAAAACCCCCAAGTTCCACTGCCTAGCACTGATTCAGTAACAATAACAGTCTTTTCAGCATCAACACAGTTGTGCTTTTAGGCTGGGTTTCACAGGAACATCACTAGGTACAGACACTTATTGCTACCACAAAGGCACTGGCTACATGAAAGAGCTCCCTGCAGTAAGAGAAGTCAAAAGAGGAAGGAGAGGGGGAAAGCACAGCAAACAGGTGCCCATGGCACGTGCAGGTTTTAGCCTTCTTCAAGAAACAAGGCTAATACCACCAATTCCCCCACCATCATCCCTTCCCTCCCCCGCAAAACAGCTATTGAATCTGTTGGCCTATTTCAATCAGATTAGGATGGGTGAGAAGCCCAAGAAGCCTGACAAAAACCCTCAAGAGGAATCAGAGAGCTGGTGGCAGGGGAGGTAGTCAAAACTCACTCTACATGCCCTGCTGGCTGCTGATAAACAAACAAAACTCTACACACACAACTTCAGAGCAACGTTGTCCCTTCTGCACAAGCTGCCAGAGACCATACACACACAACTTCAGAGCAACGTTGTCCCTTCTGCACAAGCTGCCAGAGACCA
>NW_010303517.1:0-4277 GCF_000700745.2 Antrostomus carolinensis
CCCCCCACCTCCCCCTGGTCCCCCCCCAGCTGCCCCTGGTCACCCCTCAGCTGCCCCTGGCTGCCCCCCACCTCCCATTCCCACAATGGGGGTGCAACCTTCCTTGCCCCTTTGCCCCACATCCCATCGGGGGTGCTGGTGGGACCAGTATGCAGCAAGTGTGGGGGCAGAGGCATGGGGGCCAGCTGTGGGTCCCCTTCCCCGTGCCACAGCCCACCCACTGAGGGCAGAGGAGACAGGGCAGTGGGGTCCCTGTGGAGCACCCACACTTTGATGGGACTCCCTTCCTGGGAGCAGCTTCCCAAAGCTGTGAGGGATGGGGATGGCCACCGCCGGCTGTCACCTGGCCAAGCAGCCCTCCCAGCTCCCACCCCACCAGGGTCCAGGTCCTCCCGACCTTTGGCAACCTCCAAAAATAACTCGTCAGGGTTGGCAGGGAGCAGGAACAGGGAGGCAGTGCCAGGCAGGTGGAGAACAAAAGCTGGGTGGAAAATTGCCGTGCAGGAAAAAGCAGCCATGGGGAACAGGGGAACAAACCCAAGCGTCACCCAGGTCTGGTAAGGGATGGGGATGGGGCCATGCTGTCGCTGACGCTGGTGGAAAAAAGCTTTTTGCTGTAGGCTGGAAAGAAGAAAGGATGAAAGGAGCAGGTGGTCTTGCCCAAAGGCTTGGAAAACAAATTAGCCAACATCGGCGCTTGGCAAGGACTTGGTCCTGCTGATCTGCCCCATTGCTCCCCGTGGGCTGGAGGTTGGGGTGAAGGACTCTGCGCTGGAAACACAGCCCAAAGCACCCACAGGACAGTGGGGTGTCAGAGAGGAGCAGGCAACAGGCAAGGAACCCCAGGGACATGCCAAGAGCCGGCTGAGGATGGAGACCACAGCAGATCAGCACCGGGACATTCCCCGACTTCTGGGCAACAGGATTTTTATGGCGGGTAATAAACATGAGGGAGGGAAACACCTTGGAGTGCAGCAAGGGGTGATTCAATGTGGGGTGCATGGGATGGGGCTGGTGGGACAGGATGGGATCTTGGGTGCTGTGCTGGGGCACAACTGAGAGAGAGAACTTTTGTTAACGCATTATTAAATCGTGGCATTATTAAATGATGCTTTTTTCTGGGTCTGTCATTCACTGCAGGGACGCTGCTCCCTCCACACGGCTCCTCGTGCCCTCTGTGTTTCGCTCTAGGATGCTGGCTCTCGAGCATGGAGTAAGGATGCTCTGGGGAACAGCGGGACACTCTGGCCATGACCCTGCAGGGCACAGCTATGGTCAGGGCTGCTCCAAGCTGCCATCCCCAGCATGGTGAGCACGGAGCCCAGCACCCATCATCTTAAATACAAAGACTTTTAACAAGCTGAATAACAAGAGTGTAGCACCAAATGCGTGGAGTGTGCTGACGTCTCAGCAGAGGCTGCTCCCTCAGAATGACGATCACCCAGTTGCACTCAGCAAGCTGCTGCCACCAGATAGCATCCAGCCAGGGCCACCAAGCCCACGGCCAAGCCACCCGCCTGGGGGAAAGGGGTGAGGAGGGGAGAAACACGCCCCTGCTTCCAGTGGGGATTGCTTTGCTGGCTGAGCTCTCTGGAAGCTGGTCGCTGCTCCAGGCATCTTCATGGAAGCATCGGGGAGCGATATTTTTAGATGCTCTTTGTGCTGAAAAAGCAAAAACCTGCTGTGGTTTAAAGGCCATGAGCTTGCTGGGGATGTTTAAAAAACTTAAATGAGGGCTTAAGATTCAGGGAGATGTTTGACACAATGGGAGCATTTTTGCAGAGATGATGGCAATTTTTGGGCCAAGCATCATAGTGAAGACCTCAGGAGGAGCTGCTCATTGCCAGAGCCAGGCAATCCAGCCCGTTTAGCTGCCACGTGGACAATGAGCGGGGCCGGGGCAGACGATCCCCCGAGTGGGTGCGTTCGCATTGTTCGCAGGGTGACGTCTGTCCTAATGGCTGCGGAGGAGGCGTGGGAAGAGAACGGGCAAGAGGTAACGTGGCAATATGCTGGGAATGGAGCTGGCCATAGGATGGGGCACTGGGGACCAGTGCGGTCCCTCCACCCTCTCCTCCTACTGCTCTGCTCCTTCTTCCCTGGCCACCTCTTGATCAGGTGGCTTAAAATTTAAGGGCTTCCAGCAATGTCATGAGAGCGACCAAAGCCTCTAAGGACCCCCAGGATTCACACCCACACCCACTGAGGAGCCCCACGTGGGTGACCTGGGAAGGAAGGGCAGGGGGGATGGCTGTGGTGAGGGCAGCGAGTGGGCAGCTGCCTGCCCCAGAGCTCTACCCAGACTGCCATTGTCTCAGCTTGCACTGCCTTGGCTGGTGGAGTCACCCAGGATGGGGACAGGAGCTGAGATGGGGTCAGGAGGATGGAATGGGGACAGAAAATGCAGAGCCCAGCCTCTGGACATGCCACAAACATTCATCCCTCAGCTGTGTTTGCACCTCCCCAACAAGGCGTGGGGCTTGGTCCCACGTGGGGACCATCCCCACTGGCTGTGACCGTCACAGCCAGCCTGGTTGTGGGAGGGAGAGCTCAGGTGGGTGGTTTCACGCCTGCTATGCTGACTGGGCTCTGGGCAGAGGGGAGTTGCTGTGTCTTTTTTGGGTCACGTGTGAGGTGCTGTATAGGACAAGGGTCATGATCCAGCCATAAAAGTGCTAATGGGAACCCACAGCAGGACAAGGACTGAGCAGCCTGGAGGGATGCTGAGGCCAGGGTGGTAGAAGCAGGATGGAGACTGGGAGCATGAGATGCCCAGGGGGGCACTGGGAGAAGAAACACGATCAGCTGGGATAACCCAGCTGTGGAGCCAGGCGGGAGCAGCTTGACAGCAGTGAAACCCCATTCTCATCCCAGTTGATCCCACGCAGGGCCAGGATTTGTCCCCAGGCAGGCTGCTGTGTCACCCTCCCTCTCCCCATCCTGTGCCCCCCGGGTTGTGGAAACGCTTTGACACCAGAGGCCATGGGAGAATGGGAGTCTTCCCTTGAAGTGGGGAGGGCTGAGCGACCTGGGCTCATTTTGCCTGGCACGGCTGAAGGCTGGAAGGGGAGTAGGGTGCAGAAACGCCTTGGGTGGGTGGGAACACTAGGAGGAGGAAGAGCGATTTATGATGCAGGACAGCATGTATGGGTGTGAGGAAAATGGGAATAAGCTCACCATGACTGCATCCCCTCAGGGCCCTGCAGAAATCCAGATCTGTGATGTCCCTTGCTTTGAAGAAACAAGGGCAAGGAATAAACTGCCTTTAAGGTCTTGATCAGCAGAGACTCATGTGATGTTGCAGCTTGTTGGTCCAACATCAGACCTCTCCTCTCCTGCAGCCTTAGCAATGTGTGGCAGGAGCAGTAAGTCTTGCTGCCTGTGGTCTTTTCTGGCCATGGCTGGTCCATCTTAAGGCTTGTCTCCCTGCTGGAACATCAGAGAGATGTGTGGCACCTATGATGGGGTGACCTCCTGAAGTCACAGCAACGGAGGATGCTCCTGGGCTCCCAAGAGTTGACTGTTAGCCAGTTGCAGAGAGGGGAAGGAGCCCTCATCGTTGTATAGTTGAAAGCCTGGAGGAGTTGCAGATTACCTGACAGCAACACAGAGTGTGGTGGAATAATTCCCACAAATGAATATTTATAGAGATGTACACTTAGTTCAGTAGAGATGGGGTGGGAGGGATTTTAAGGGTTGCCTGTGCTTTTCAAGGTCTAGATGGAGAACTGGCAGGTGGGTGAGGGACTGAGAGGAGCAAACTAATTTTTAGTAGGAAGGGAGATCTGGGTGAAGCCTCCCAGTGCGAACAATGTGGTGGAGATGAGGAGGTCATGGGACCACCACAGCTGGAGATTTCAAATGGCTTAGCTGTCCCTTTTGTAAGAAGGAGGGAGAGACAGTTGTCCTGGGGCAGGGTGTTGGGCTGTGGGGTCTCTTGGGGCTCCTTTTCCACAGTCTCCTTGGTGCTGTGATTGGGGTGCGGGTGTCTGCACCCCTCTCCCCCTGCACACTCTGGTGCAGGACCAGTCCTGGTCTTGCTGAGCCCCACTTCCACCCCTCTGCCCTCCATGGCTCATAGCTCTAAAAATTGCCAAGAGCTTGGGAAAGGAGGGTGCCAGGGGAAATTTGGGCTGGTTCACATGTGGGTGAGGTTATTGGCCCCGGGGCAGGCAGCAGCTTGCCAGCACTGCCTTCCCTGAGCAGCACTCCTCTTCACTCCCCACTGCAGCTGCCGGCGCTTCCCTCAGCTTCTCCCTGCACCTTCATCCGCTGCC
>NW_010303518.1:0-407 GCF_000700745.2 Antrostomus carolinensis
TATATGTAGCCATACACTTGGATTATATGCACGCACATTCATGTAGACACTATTTTATACAGTTAGCTGTATTTATAGTCTCACATTCTTTTTTATCTAGATGTAATGTATACAGCATACATTATTTGATAACATATGTAACATAATGTATTTTTTATTATATACATCCACACTCTTACATCCACACTCTTATATATAAAAATATATATAAATATATACACACACACACTATTCAAGTGTGTGTGTAGATATATAGATAAATAAAACTATATGATCTCTCACACACCTTCCACTTTTAAAAATACTTACTATACGTATGTATTTATGTATATAAATATGCATATTATATATTTATATGCATGTAGGTCTGGTATAAAAACAGACACACACACACACACACACACACA
>NW_010303518.1:539-23802 GCF_000700745.2 Antrostomus carolinensis
AATAATACAGCATATTTTCTATATGCCATGTTATCCATTATGTATTATGACTATTATTCATATTTATATTTGATATTATATAATAGTTCTATTTTGTTTGATATTATATATTAGAACAGTATTTACAATTATATATTACATATATATGTGTGTGTGTATGTGTATATATATATATATAATAAAAACCCCCACACCCTCCCCCAGTCTCCTGTTATTTCATGTCTATTTGTGCTCTGAATGGTCTGAGACCCTTTTTTCATCCCTACAATACAATGTGTAAAGTACACAGATAATGTCAATATTTACTGTATCTCTTAGAGATATAGAGATAGATACAGAATAGTGTGTGTGTGTATAGCAAATATATAGCAGTTAATTATGCATGCACTTAAACACACTCAGCCACCCTTTATATATAGATAATATATATATATATCCATACATACTGTATGTATAATATCCTTACATACACACGCCCACGCTCTCTGACAGACGCCTGTTCTTGTATATATTGTAATATTGTGATATATACGTATATAAACATTATATTGTCTCTCTCTTTAAATACTTACAAACCAACATGCACTCACTTGTGCTCCCAACAGCTATTCTTTTATATATATATATATATACACACACACACACACATAGAAATCTTTTATACATATATATATATTTATACATATATATGTGTGTATATATATATATATATTTATACTTTCTCCACACACAGTCTCAGAGAACATTTTAAATAAATAGATATATACACACACACACATACACACACACAATACATAGCACATAAGACATATTACTATATAAAGTGTAACAATATATGATATATTATCTACCATATATAATTTATCTAAAACACATAGAAACCGATGCTTTTTATTTATTTATTGATTGATTGATTTTAATAGCCTATGCACCCTTTCATGGGGCATGGGAACGTGTGTGTATATATACACATATAAAACAGATTCGATATGCAATATATATACTGACTATAACATAGAACATCTAACACTAGCTTATATAATGTTCATGTAGCTTTTATATAAAACATATTTTAATATGCATATTTATGTGTGTATATATTTTTATATATATATATATTTAAAAATGGTTGGACTTGATGATCTTAAGGGTCTTTTTTATCCTAAATGAGTCTAAGATTCTAGATTTATATATTCTCTAGATACACAGCATTTTCTATATCTGTATCTAGACAGACTTTATATATCTAAACATACAACTACTTATATTACTTATTATGTAATCTACAATATACTATCTATCTATTGTATATATAACATACAGACACAAGGCCACACCCAGTGCTCACAAGCACCCATTCTTTTATATATGTGATATTCTAATATATGTATAAATACATTTATATTCGCTCACACACTCTCTTGTTCACAGTGACACGTGTTCTTACACATCTGCTCTACAAATCCATACAGTCTCAGACACACACTCATATATATATATATTTATATTTAATGTATAGCAGGGAGGGGAGCTGCTGGCTGTGCCATCAGGGTTGTCCCCCTGTCCCCCATCAGCAGCTGTTGAGCTCCTGGCATCAAATGAAGCTGCTCCCCTGGGTTTCACCCTGAGCGAGGTGTCCCCGAGTGGGGTGTCCCGAGGTGTGGTTGGTGTGTTGGGGCACAGGCAGGCGAGCCCCACAGAACTCATCCTCTTCCAGCAGCAGAGGTTAAACTCAAAGAGCCCCTTGTCCTGGGCAGCTGCTCTTCTCCAGCACCTTCCAGCTCAGCAGCAGCGTTTGGGAACAGGGAGGAGAGACCCGCCTCGAGCACACACAGCTCCCAGCCACCCGGGAGGATTAGTTCATAATCCTGGTTACAAGGAGGACAAGTTCACTTCCAACCACAGGTATTTGGTACCTTGTGTTTCGCTGCACTGAGATTTGTCACCCTTTGTGCTGCATCTTTGTTCTGTAACTGTGAAATGGTCCTGACTCAGCATCCAACCCTCTGCAGAAAGGGTGGGAGGGATGGTGGGAGGAGATGGATGTGCCCGTTCCCTGGGTCAAAGTCCTCACAGTTTACAAGTTTGTCTAAATCACTTTGAAACCAATATTTTTAGATCTTATGTGTTTGGAAACTAAAGGGATGAGTGAAATTAGAAGAGCAGTCAGTTCATAGTTCTTTATTGAGTGGTACACGTGCAACTTTTCACAGTCACCACCTGCCCATGCACCACACAGCTCCTGGCACAGAACCCTGCCAGGTTCAGCACAAATCCTGCTCCTACTACACCTGAAAAAGAGCTTCTAGAGATCCCTGCTCTGCCCCAACCCCTCCTTGTGAAAGAATCAAGCATGGAGAGGGAAGGGGAAGTTACAGCACTTGTTCATCATGAGACCAGGAGAAACCAGCCAGTTATCCTTTGATGTTTATTAAAGGTGTCTGAGCAGCTCCTGGGCAGAGAATCCTGCTCAGTTCCTGTTAAACCAGAAGCCACAGAGTTGTTAATAGTGAAGATAAATGTAGAGGGTGTATCAAAGTACAATGTCAAAGTCTTGTCAATATTATCATGGGAGAAATAAAAAATTACATTTGCCACTCTTCCTTCATGGTGTGACTCAAAAAAAATCAAGACAGGGGCAAAGAGAGGAAAGGAAAGGGGCAGTACCCTTCTTTGAGTAGGACAGGAAAAAAAACCCTAGAGCAGACAGCACAGCAACTGCTGGGACAGTTTTGAAACCAATTTTACCTGTAGAGCTCATCATACACAATACTGTAAAATAAAGAGTCAGGGTTGGTTTTGTTTTTTTTTTCTAGTAGTTACTTTATTAAAGCTACAAAACCAAGTTAAAACACTACAATATTCACATAGAGCTAGCAAGTTTCTAACTTCATTGAACAAGGACAGAGCAGTGCCCCCAAGGGTGGTGAAACACTGACCAGTTCATAGCTGCTAGCTAGTTTAAGACTAGAGACAGTGCCAGTGGATCACAACTGGCAGCAAAACAGTTCCTCGTGGTGTATTGGAAGAGACAGTGCTCAGATTTCCAGTGCAAATGCAAAGTTCTTTCAAGATTATGGATTTAACTGTACCCAACATGTTCACAGCTCAGGAGGAGGAAGGCAGCTGGAATGAGCAACCTGGATCAATCCCCTCCACTCACTACAGGAATTCCAGAGGAGAGAGTTTCTCACCATCGGCCCAAGTCCCAGACATACAAATATTTACAGAGAACTGGACACAATCCAGCAAGAACTAGTGTTTGACTCCCTTGCTGATGCCAGCAGCTCTCAGGCCGGACAGTCATCAGGCCTTTGCTGTAGCAAGAGATCCCAACACTTTAAGTTGTCACCAGCACCACGGTGTAATGAAGCTCAGCACAATCCAGTGGCATCTTCATCAGTCCAGCTCCTCTTTGATAGGGGTACAACCTGAGAAGAAGCTGGTGTTGCTGCTCAGCATTCTCTTCTTTCTCTTTACCAATGGGATCTGGTTCTCTTGGGACTCCTCATCTCTCACGACCAGGGAAGCAGCAGTGCTGGGCTTCTTCATGAACACATCTTGGTCTGTGATATCTTTCAGGACCTATGTGAAAAGCAAGGAAGGTAATTTAGAGTTGGTCACTGCCCTGAAGACGCCAGCCAGCTTCCTCTGGAGCTTGGAGGCAGCACAGATAGAAGTTGCCAGGTCAACAGCAAGAGAATCACAGAATGGCCTGGATTGGAAAAGCCCTTTAAGCTCATCCAGTCCAACCATGAACCCAACACTGACCAGTCCCCGACTAACCCATGTCCCTCAGCACTGTGTCTACACGACTCTTCAATCCCTCCAGGGATGGGGACTCCACCACTGCCCTGGGCAACCCCTTCCAATGCCTCAGAACCCTTTCAGCAAAGAAATTCTTCCTCACATCCCATCTCAACTGCCCTGGCCACAACTGGAGCCCATTTCCTCAGTCTATCATCTTGTTTTTTTTAGCTCTTTAAGATCCACCACATTCAGAACCCCTGTCCTTTCTTACAGCTTCAGGCAGTACCTTTGTAGTTGGTGTGACACACACAGGCTGAAAGAAGGTCTCTCCTGCAGTCACTTCAGTGGGGTCTTCGAGCTTGAAGGAACCATCAGAGTCCCTTGTTCGGTCCTCGCACAGCGTGGCATCCTGAGGGGCAGTAATATTTTGAAACACTTCTACAATTTCCATCCTTTCCTTCCCCACCAACAGCTGAAGAAATATTAGGGGTCCCTAAGCCACCTTCTCTCCAGTTGGAAAGTAATTCCTAGCACAGGCTGCCTCTGTCAGGCAACTGGTTTCATCAGATAATCGATGGGTCCCTAAGCCACCTTTTCTCCAGTTGGAAAGTAATTCCTAGCACAGGATGCCTCTCTCTGTCAGGCAACTGGTTTCATCAGATAATCAATAATTAAAGAATTACTTTAGGGGAGGCCTCTGCTTCAGGTCTCTAAGATCCAAACATTTCCAGCAAGAGTTCTAATGAACATCAGTTGCTCATGAACCTGCCTGATGCTACAGCTCCCTCCCCAAGTTATCCCTTCCCTTCTTTGGGAAAAAAAATATAAAAATCTGAAAGTGAGTTAAGTTTTTGTGCCATCTGAAGCCAAAGATACAATTTTTATTTATTAAGTGCAATAGAAAGACTTGAATTGTTTGTCTTCAGGTTCATGGCTGACCACTGGCAGTAGGTAAATCGATGTGACTTGGGACATCACACAAACTTCTGTATTTAGTGCAAGAGCCAGGTACTGCTGTGGAAAACTCTGTACTCAGTTACCACAGATAAACACTGAATTACAGCAACATTTACAGATGTTGCAGAGGTGCATATGCTTGAACTTTCCAAACACACACACTCATGGTATAACCACTTCTCCATGCACCCAGCTTTGCTTTTACTACACTGTGTAGTCTGGGTGTTGGGTGTAGGGCCTCCCACATGCACTACTCACCGGAAAGCCAGGGTCTCTGTTTCTGCACTTTGCAGAGTCACAGCTACAGCCTTCAGTGCAGCCCACCTTCTGCTTCCTGCAGCCACACTGTCTATTTCCACACCAGCCCTTGCAGGAGCACTAAGTGAGAGAAGAGTTCTGTGCAGAAAGAGCTTTGGTGCTTTCAGAAAGAGCTTCAGTGTTTTACAGACTGCATCTAGATTGTCACAGTTATCAACACCTGAAGCAATCTAAATAAAGGACAGTACCATTCCCAAGCTGCCATGAACCTTTTATTGTTTCACCATCAGTCCTGCATCCCAAGAAAAGAAATCATAGAATGGTTTGGGTTGGAAAGGACCTTAAAGATCATCCAGTTCCAACCCCCCTGCCAGCAGCAGGGACACCTTCCACTAGACCAGGTTGCTCAAAGCCTCATCCAGCCTTTCTACCTGCAGAGCCATCTCTGGCTTCAGCATCCCCAAGATAAGCTTCTTCAATTACTCAGTCCTTGACCTTAAGCCACCCAAAAGGATGCTGGTTTCAGGGTCAGTTAGACAAGCCAACATTTGAGCACTAAGAGGCAAATCTGGGTCACCAAACCTGGGGCCCTCCATCTAGCTGGAGGTGACCCAATTTAGCTGCTTCACAGCATATCAGAGATCTCTCTGATGTCATAATATCAGAATCTCTCTGCTAGTCTGGGTACATGAAGCAGTAGCAGACTACACAGAGCAGTAACTTGCACTGGAGTTCCACCAGGCTACATAAATGAACTCAGAACAGCCAAGTGTGAAGCACAAACCCTCCTTCCTGCAATGTGGCCCAAAAGAACTCCCCAAAACCCAAACTGCCAGTAGTGCTGTAGTTCAGAATTTATCAGGTTGGCAAGCTTCAGTGAAAGGAACTAAAGATAGACCTTAAAATTTACGAGTTTTTCTGTGGTAACTGCTGACATTTTCAGTCACTCAATAGTGAAAGATGTCATAACTCACTGCTTTGTGAAAGAAGAATGACTCTCACAACAGGGCTCTAGCTTCATAGCAGTTCAAGCCCAAAGAGGTCCATTGGTTCAGTGACTTGTGTTCAGGACATTCAAATCACCTCTTCCATCCCATCAAGGACTAACTGAGCAGCAGGCTGAAGCTTCCAGCCCAGCAGACTGATACAAACACCTCAAATAGGCTCAATAAAGGGATAAAGCATCTGCTAGGGGTTTGCTATTTCACTGCTGTCTGAAACACTGAAGCCAGTTCAGCCACAGCCAGCAGGACAGAACATGTGTCTCATGGCAGGTGACCCATCCAATGAAAAACTATTCAGGAAGGTGTTGCTGACCATGGGCACCTTGCTCTGTCAGAAGATCATAAATAGCTAAGACCAGCAGTACTATCACATGAAGGTGGTTCAGAGCAATAGTGGAGACACCACAGCCTCACTGTTGCTCTGTACACACACTAGATCCTTAGGGATAGAGGCAAGTGATTCCCTCCTAGGGAATAACAAGTCAAGTGTAACTGGATCTTACCCCCATCACACTTTTCTTTGCTCCTTTGACTGCTTTTACTGGAACCCAGTCTGCATCCTCCATCTCCCCTCCAGACTCCCCCGAGTCAGAGAACAGCTCTTCCACATTCATTTCTGGGGTCAGCGCTCGGGGTTTGGCTGTCGTTTGCCGACGAGGTTTTGGCTACACATGGAAATTACAACAGTTGAGGTCCCAGAAGAAATAAGTGAGTTTATATTTTGTTAAGGTACTTCAGAGCCCCACCACCACAGCCCCACTCCTCTCAGACAGCCAAGGGAGCTGGCAGGTTAGGGAGGAGACAAAAGACCAGATTGTCAGGATTAAAAATTCAATCAGTTAATTTAAACAGTTTGGAAAAAAACCCCAAACTTTAAAAATTGACAAATCCTTGGGAAATTAATAGATTTGTGTCATAGTCTTGGCAAAGTAGTTTGAGATCATTTACTCCTCCCACCAATAAGATTGAGCACTTTTGCAAGGCAATGCTTAAATTTTCTATGACAGATGCCTTGCTTCATGATTCAGAGACTGGAAATGGTACAGAGACAACACCTGGATTACCAGGGAGGATACAGAGTCAGACATAATTAGACTGAGGAAACAAGTTTTCTGATTTTTTTTTTGGTAAAGATCTAAAAACTAGTGCTGGTTTCAGAAGTATTCTGAAAACAGAAAAGCAGAAACCTTAAGGCCTATCTGAAGTAGAAAACAAGTCTACTTCACTAAGCAGAACACCATGGCTTGTAAAAAGTAAGATGGCAGAGAGAACCCAAGATGATTAACAGCAAACATTCACTTCTGACAAGAACAAAGGTAGAAAACTAATATGCAGAACTTTTACTTTGGGTGGAATATAATCAAAAGAAGAATCTGGGGACTCTGATGGCCTTTGCTGAATGTGACGGATCTTCTGGCCACTGGCAACTTGGAGGAGCAGCAGTTTCTGTGAAGAGGGACACAAGTCAGCTTTGCCAATTACATGAACCCAGATGCCAAGAAGCTCTTTGACTTGTGTCTCTCCAGATCTCTACCTGTTTGAGAGTGTCGTTTTCCTGGAGAAGCTCTTGGTTCTTCTCACACATCTCCCTCATTTTCTCCAGCTCTTCCTCCTGTTTGCAAGACAAGAAGAAACCTATAGGCTTAAGTGGGGGGGTAGCACAAGTAGTTGTTTGGGATAGATAGTTCTATTTGGGTGTTTCTTGCAACACCAGAGGGGTTTGTTTGTATTCTCCAACAGGAGATCAGCTCTGACTTTTAGATCAGGAAAATCATTAGTGCTACTACTTTTTTTTTTCATGCATAATACTGCCAATACAACAGAGAGAATGTGACCCTTTCAGAGTGACCATTTAACATACATCTCCCTCTATTTCTAAAGCTTATCTGAAAATGAGGTGCACCTAGAGCTGATTTGGCTTTAACCCACCACTGAACAGGCACTTCCACAGGAGCTTCCTACACCACTTAATTCCCTTAGTGACAAGACAAGGTGCAGCTTGTAACATGTTTATATGGTCAAGGTGAAGTTCTCCCATTGCTGAGAGCACAGTGGAGCTGTGTTCAGCAAAGGATTAGTAACAGCATGTTGAATATCCTAAAGGTGTTCTGAGCATGGAAGAAGTTTGCTTGAGCTGGTCAGACTGTGATAGGTGTCATTGCTGCATTGACATTTGTTTAATGGAAGGAGATAAATAAAGAGAAAAAAGGTTTATTCAAACCTGTAACAACAACTATCCTTTGCAACCAACTGAATCAAGTAATCTCAGCTACAAATGCTCTCAATCCTTCTGCACTTTCCTCACTCTAAAGCCACTATTCCAACTACCAGGTAGCCCTAATAAGCCACACCCCCCCACGCCACATCCAGACACTCCACCTGGAACTTGAGTCGCTCTTGTAGCTGTTTTTCTTGTTCACTTAATGAATCTTCCAATTTCTTCTCTGCTGCTTCTTTTTGCTGAAATTGGCTAAGCAGGTACAGGACCTGAAAGCAAGTTAATATAGCAGAGAGAGACAGGTGTGAATTCCTGGAGACCTCTGGCAGCCTTGAGGACTTGACAAGTTCAGAAAGATTCTCTGTCACTTCCAGCATGGTTCTGCCCTGGTCTACTTTAAAAGTTTTCTTTTGTGCTCAGGTGTAACATCCTCACTCAAAACATTGTGAGAAGTTATTGAATAAAACACCTTCCCCAGGACAGATGAATAGGGAGATTTCTTGGGCTTTTGTTAACTATTGTGCAAGAGTCCAACAAATCTTGATTAGATACACAGCAACAGATTGGTTTCAGCACATCCTCTTTGCCTTTATCTCTGAGCAGATCTGGGAATCAGAGTCCCAAGACACAGGAGCTCTCAAGATTTCTATCACTTATGTTTTACCTTTTCCTGGTGGTGTTGTTCCTGCACCAAAAGCTGATTTTGGAACTCTGCCTCCATCTCTGTTAAATGGTTTCGTTCTTCAATCAGCATCTTTTGTATGTCTGAACAGCTGGCTTTACTCTGCTGAAGGCTGCTCTCTAACTTACTTTCCTGCACTTTTGAGGAGACCAGCTGAAAGACAAAAGCAAAATGATTGCTTGGGTCAGTGAGTCCCATGTTTCATAATGTCTCTCAGGACAGACATGCTGCAGTCTGAAGACAAAGAATTTCTGTTTAACTTCCAGCCACCCTAAGAACTGGACTGGCCATCAGCAACAAAGAGACCAGATGAGAGAGAGATTCAGAGCTAGACATCAAGCATGGAAGTGCAAGATAGCAGGAAGCCTTGTTAACAGTTCTAGATCAATCTCCTTTCCTGCAGCACTTTAAATCTGAGAATTAGAGAGACCCCAAAAATGAATGCTCTCCCATATTAGCTTCTTCATTATTCTCCTTTTATTTCCAAGTACCAGGGATTGATAAATTATTTTGTCATTCAGTTGCTCTTTCCTTGATTCCACATTAGCCCAATTCCTACTCTCTCCTACTCCGAGTCTTGTTCAAGCTTCTCCCATCTCAACATCCATTCCACTCTGAGCTCAGAGTACTCCTCTTGTTTCCCTGCAGATCACCTCCTTGTTCAGCAAGTATTTTTAGGTACTTTCTCTCCCACTTGTCTCTTCCCTTTTACTATTCCCATGCAAGCCTTCTGTAAGCACAGCTTTAGCTGGTATCTCCAGACCCAGGTCTATTTTCTTTCCCTCTTCCCTAATTTTTAGATTTCACTCTCCAAAGTTATCTAGAGTGCAGGAAAATATTTTAATCAGAAGCTGTGAGGGCAATAAACCTCATCCAGTACAAGAGTGCTTCCCTTGAACTCAGCTCTGCTGTCAGCCTGTTAGTCATTTCATTTTGTTCCTGGCTAAACAGACCAAGAACCTTTGTTTTTAGTGATAAAATAGGAAAATTCAGGATTTACCTCTCCAAGGAGATACTTCAAAGCACATTTAGCCTCTAGAATTGTTGCAATGCTGTCCCAACGCTGTTTGGCACGATCACCATTGTCTGCATCCAAGAGTTTCTGCTGTAGATCTGCTATCTGGGCACTCCTTTGGAAGAATTAATGTATTTGAGGTTACAACACAGGAGAAAACCTGGGCAAGTGTCTGTGGTAAAATTACTGTTACCAGAATATTAGACAAAATGGTTCAAGTTAAAATTTTAACTGCTTAATACAGCTTAATGCTTCCACCCTTCCAATTAGGAGGGCAGCCTTTCTCCTCATACAGAGATGCTCACCAACAGCCAAGACAGAAAGTAACCTTACTCATTGAGTAGTGTCCTCCCAGCTCTGTATTTTGGAAAAATTCAAACCAGGAAAACCACATGGTCTTATCTCATTATTTTTAGTGTCAGTGTGTAAGTTATTTTACTTTCTCTTCTGTTTCACAGAAGAGTTGTAGATAGAGATGAGTAGAAAGAAAAACTTGGAGGTAAGGTTGCACAAATCATCTTGGTCATACTGTCTCTTACCTGAGCCCCATCTCAGTCTCCAGGCTTTCTATCTGCTTTGAGATGGAGAGATCCATCTCTGATGCCTGCAAATCCGCGAGGGAGTAGGTGCGTCTCTAAAGAATTACAGCAATGGACAGAAGTAACAGGTGAAGAAACACATACAAGGCTGGGCTTTCATTTACAGACATTTCAGCAAAGAGGAGCCATATTATTATAGAAGCCTCCCAGAATTTCTCCACAGCTTAAATTCCATTGCTGCTTCCCAAAAGCGTGAAGTCTTTGATAAGGGATGTGATCCACTCACATCCATCAGATGCATGACATTAAGTAACAAGCTACTTCAGCAACTCTGTTCCCTGACATGCCAGAGGACAGCAACATTAACCCCTTCTTCCAGGAAGGGAACCATCTCCATCCCTCCAGTCTGAGGGAAAAGGTCGATCAGGAGGGAATAAGTGAGAGCACACACTGAACAGCAGAGGTGTGGGACAGGGAAAATGGCATTTTCCTCTCTTACCCGCAGCTTTAGAGGTGGGTTTTCCCCAGCATCTTTCTTCTCTTTAAGCTGAAGGAGCTCCTGTGCCAAGATCTTTCTGTCCTCCAGAAGGTCTGCAAGGTGCCGTCGAGCCTCTTCAGTACTAACAAGAACCTCTACTTCATTTGCAAGCCAGCTCTGGAGGGAGAAAAACCCAAACAAACAGCATAAAGGTTCACTGCAGTCACAACTTCAGGACTGAATCCATCTCTGAAATGACTTCAGAGATAAACCGAATAATCACTTTGTCTCCTTTAATATGTAACTCCGTATTTCTCCCCTCTCCTCTCTAACCATCAACCCCAGCAGTACCCAAATTAAAAAAAAACCAAGTTTGCCCATGATTGTTGGAACACACAACACATTATTACTCACTTTTACTCGTGCAGCAACTCCTTCCATCCCCCGATTTTGACTTTCCTTCCGTTTATCTGCAGCCTCCCGTTGTTTCTGCAGAGCATCCTTCAGGCGCTTGTTAGCAGCTGCTGCCTGCAAAATGTTTTACACAAGAGCTGAACAGTAGCTACTTCACTTAATCTGCAACAGTTGAAAACAGGAGGTATTCACAATGCAAGCCAGACATTGAGACGATGAGAAAAAGAGGATAACATTAATAAAACCAGAACAACTTTAGAATTAAGTTAAGACTAGAGTCCTTGACTTGATTTCCTTTGCTGAGATTCCCAGTTTAAAGGGGATCTGCCTCTAGGCCTGAAGGTAGAAGAAAGCATCCAAAAATTATGGCTTCAAGATGCATTTCTTCTATAGGGCCATCCTGAAAGAATTGTGAACTGCACTCTAGCATATCCAACCCTCAAGCTCACTTTGTAGCTTGGGTATCTAATGGATTTGCCACAGCAGCCTGATGCCAAAGGGTAATTTACCCTCTGAGGAACTAGAATCCCTCAAAGGCTACAAGACAGAAACATGATATTTTTCTACAGGGAAAAAAAAAAGCCCCTATTTCCAGACCTCCCAACTGCTTTTAAGTTTCTCTGCATATCCTATTACAACCTCCAACCACACTTTGCAGACCTTTAGGAATCAGTAGGAGCTTCTAGCAGATATTGGCTCCTCACCTCTTCTGTTTTGCGCCGCAGTACGTTGGCCTGTTTCTGGAAATCTCGTTCTAGCTTAAGCAGCTCATATTGTCTCTTACGATCCTGCAAGGAAATAGTGTTGAGAGAGAGGGGGAAAAAAAATAATAGTCATATGTCACATTAAGACCTATTGCCAATTTCACACTTCTTGGAACAGAATAATTGCTGTTCTGCAATGCAAGCACTTCATGATAATAATTTCACTGATCACGACAAGCTTAAGCCACTTAAGCTTAGTCCTTCTGAGACCAAACAGCTGTTAGGCTTAAAGTGGCCAGAAAGGGCTTCAAACTTCCCATCAAAACCATTTAGGAGCCTGAAGGTTGTAAGAGATTTCAAACCAAAAGCTTAAGAGTTAGTGTTCCAAAGCATTGGGGAGCAAACATCTTACAGTGAGAACCCCCCTGAGACCAGAACTCAGGAGGTCCAGCTGTTTGCTGTCCATTACACTGGGATGCTACAGGCCAGCTGGATTTCATTAACAATTCTCACTGTTTACCTGCAGATTCAATATTTCTTTGAAAGTTAAAATGCCTCCCATTCCGTGGCCAAATCCTACAACTTTAAATACTTTAGAATATTAATTCTATTTGCCTTCTGCTTTATAGCTGAATCACGACAACTGTGTCATGAGCTTTAAGATTGCCAGACACAAGCAAGCGAGTCAATTTATGACAACTGGTGAAAGGTGGCAACCATATGAAGCAGTGTTCTCTTCAAAGCATTCCCCAGATGTTTTTCAGATGCTTGCAAGTTAAACAAAGCCTTGCAGCAAACACTTTAATGATTTGTTTCACTCTTCAGAGGGAGGTGCAGTTTGGGGGCTTATTGTTTGCTCACCCTTTCTTTCAGCTGGATCACTTCCTTGTCCTTCTGCTGTTTCCATTGCCTGAATTTCTCAGCATCGTCTTTAATCTGGCGCATCAGTTGTACCCTTTGGCTTTTCATTTCCTGAAAAACAGAAATGGCTGGAAGAAATGTCCAGTATTTGCAATTCTGGGTAGTTTCAACCTACATTCCCCTAGTGTGTCTGTCAGAGGTGGGGAGTGGCAGATGGGAAACGTTACAGCATGCTGCCCACTCAGAGTACACACCCAAGGACACTCTCAAAGAGCTAAAACCCAGGAATTCATTTTTTTTAAGGCATAAAGGGAAGACAGACACATACATGGTATACATATGGAAATCAAAGTGAAGTCAAGCGATTTGACTGATGCAGTAAATTATCAGAAGAGTCAGAAGACACTTTGGACTTCTTTTATTCCTCCAAGTCTCAGTAGTCACCTGCCTGTTGTATTACACCAGCAATTGTGGTCAAAGGAATCTTGCCAGAAACTGGTGTTCCCAGTCTAACAAACGAGGAAGTGAGTGCCTGCTGCCTGTAGCAAGCCTGAGAACTGCATGCTGGGGTTAATTACCCTGATCTCCTGGTGCAGTTTGGAGACAGTTCGTTCTGTAGATTCCTTCAGCTTCAAGAGCTTTGATTGCTCATTCAGCTTTTTCTTCAGCTCAGCAATTTGCCCTTCCAACTCCTGAAGTCTTTTCCGACGTCGTTCACTCAGTCTGGAAAGAAATCACATGTTAGAAACAGCAGCTCCAATAACTGTTATTCTCAAACAAATACTCTCCAACTTTAGAGACACCTTATGAAAAAATAAAGCACTTGTGTATTATCATCTTTCCCATTATCTCATCAGGCTTCTTTGCAGTTCATACAACTCACACAGCGTGTTAAAGGGATGCATTTGCATCAAAAGAAGAGATTTTACAAAGAGCTGAAGTAAGTGTAAGACAATGAATTTGCACAGGCACATGAACACAATTTTCAGTGCTAAGCCACACAGATTGCACAGTCACTCTTACTTGGCTTGGTTGACATCCTTCTTTGCCATATGCAGAGCAAGGATCAATTCCTCCTTTTCTTTTTGCAGACTAGTGACCTCCAATTCCAGATCTTTGATATTAGTCTAGAAAGGACAAGAATAGTAAGTCTCCAAATAAAAACCCTGAAACTCCATTCTGAGACAAAGACAGGAGGCCTCAAGAAACCATGTTCCTTTCCAACAGGCTGTAAACTGCTTTATCTAAAAACAGTATGAGCATCAAAAGGACTAGCCTTCCATAGACTGAAATCTTAGTCAGTCCACAGAACCATTATAACAAGCTAAAAGTTATGACTGAACAATTTCAGAGGTGGAAGATCCCAGCACAGCTAGTGAAGAAGGGAAGCCAGCTCAGCTGGTTTTATGATGAGAGTTAACAATGAAGTACCTGCATTTTGATGTGGCCAAGCAAATCTCCAAAACAGCTAGTGGCTAATAGCTTATTTCAGGGAAAAGACTGTCTATTTATAGATAGCTGGACATGGTCATCCCCCTACCTTCTCTGCTGACACCTGGAGTTAACTCCCACCCTATGCCCAAGGGAGCAGTGACTCTGCTTAACAGAACAGACAGACCCAATACAAACATGCTCATGAGAGCACAGATTCTCCTCTCTGCCCCCCTCAGCATGCAGTGACTGCATCAATCACAGAATGTTAGGGATTGGAAGTGACCTTGAAAGATCAAATTAAAAATCAAAAAGATTAATTGGGATAAAGAAACTGACCCTAGCCTTCCAAGAACCATTGCAGAAGAGTTTACCTGGTATTGGGACTGAATGGGCTCCAGCTGACTATCATTCTGAGTCATTTTTTTGGCAAGTGCCTCTTTCAGAGACAGGGCTTTATTCAATTCAAGCAACTCTTTGGACATCTGTGCCTGACGGAGGGCATGTTGAGTGGTGAAGTCATCTGAGGATCTCTTGCTATCCTGGCCTGTTTCTGCTTCCTGGAGAAGATACAGCAATGAGCTGGAGAGGCCAGTCGAAAGCTCTTTAACTGTGTGATCACAGTTTCTGTAGAACACTTCAAATTCATTTTTAGATTAAAAAATGACAACAGGTTATTGATCTTGAACACATTGAGCAAATAAAGGCAGCACATACAGAAGTGACACATATTTATCAAACATGTGGATTAGAAAACAAGCATAAGGACACAGATAAAAGTGATGATGGGATAACAACGTGCTCCCTGTTAAGGTCTGCACTGCTGGACATCCCTCACTTACAGCTGTAGCATCCTGTTCAGTGTTTGCCATCTCTACAGCAGCTTCCATTGTAGCAGCATTTTCACTCTATATAAGACAAAGAGAAGAAAATTTTTGGTAAAAAGTAAACAATGAAGTAAAAATCAAACTAATAACAGTCTGTTGGCCTATAATGACAAAGCATGATGTTATTCTCCTCTGTCCAGAAAGCTGTCTCTGGAAAGAGGATGGCATTGTCTTCTTCCTTTAATAAACTGAGCATACTCCTCCTAGACTAGCTGGGCAAGGCAATCTTGCTAGTTTTCCTTGAACTCCAGCATTGGCAGCTAGCTGCTCGCAGGAGTAAGGAGTCTGGGAACATGGGGAATATTGAGTGAGGGAGAACAAAGAAGTTCCTCAATTGGACAAAGATTTGGCAACTTCTATTTAACAATTTCAGGTCTGTGCAATTTGGGTTGTTCATTAAAACTACCAAGTTTATAACTCTCCTTCCAATTTTTGGATTGTAAATCCATGCTAATCTCCCCCTATCAGATGACTTTAGGGAGACTCTTCCTTTTCCCCCACCATGTGCAACCACTCAAGCACAAGTGGCCTTTCTGCAGCATTAAAAGCACAGCAGGACAGCTCGTTTTGAAGTGGATATCAAGAGTTATTTAATATTTGTAATTTCTGGGCTCCTTCAGCAAGGTTTCTGCAGAGCAGAATTCATTGCTCAGCAGATCAAAACCCTGGGTTTCATTAGCAAACTTGCTTAGCACACACTCTTCTTTCTTTGGATTCAGTCTTACCTGCAACTGAGCCAGAACCTGCTGCAGATTGCGAATCACCTCGACATTCTCTTTTAGTTCCTCATCTTCCACAGTCTCTACCAGCTTCTGCAGATCAAGCTTGCACCTGCAATGCAGACAGGGGAATAAGTCCATGGGTATTACACAGCATGTTTGTGTCACACATGCCCATGAGGAACAACTTTCCCCACTGAACACACAAACAAGTTCTGGGTGAACAAACACCAACTGACTGTGTCCAGTTTATCCCAATAAAAACATTTAATGCTGAAAGACATTTCCTCAGCACCAGGAGGGTGTGGAAACAGACTTACAGAGCATGTTGCTGAAGTTGCTCCAGTTTGGCATTCATCTTCTCATTTTCTTGTTCTGTCTAAGAGAAGTCAGAATTATACTGAATTGTAGGAAAAAAGGTAAGAAGCCAGAAAATAGCTAATTTATTTGTAGCAAAAAAAATATGCTGTCTGTGGCAAATCAATGTACTGAAAGATCTTGCATGATCATTGCCACTAGTTTGTTTAGTTGTATATTCCTTTTTAGCAGGAATATACACTGCAGTGAAGTGGGGAAGAGGGAAGAGAGAGCACATGTGCAAGTGCTGGTATTTAAAATGTTAAAGCAACAGAAGAGCTGAAAGATTCAGCTCTGCTTTTGCCTACTGAAGTCACAGACCTATAAGCTCTGACAGGCTCTGTAAGACTTTTGGTTCTGACTGATAGCCAGAAATTTGAAATAAATGTGAAAGGAACATTAAAAAAAGATATATTCTTAACATGCCATTAGTACAGGAGCTGCTATTGATTAATCTTCAGCTAAAAGGAGAAGTCATGCAATTTAAAGCTCTTCTTGGGTAACTGAACCTTACCAGAATGATCCTCTCCAACATCTGTGCTGTCTGACCAGCAGCCTCACTCAGCCCTCTGCTCAGCTTTTGATTCTCTTCCATTAACGACTGGTTTTTCTCCATCAGGGACTGAAGATTCTCTGATGGTGCCATACTACTAAAATATTAAAGGACCAATTTGCTTGTGAACATGACTTTGCTAGAGGTTTGTTAACAGCATTAAAATTACCTCCAAGTTTTCTAAATAACTTACAATAAATACAGGTTGTAGCAGATGAACAGAAATAAAAAGTAGACATTTGCAAGAGAAGAAACACCCTTTTGAAACAGTTAATGCTGTTTAAGCAATGGCAGGTCTGTAAACTGCATGTACTTGGGTTTTGAAATATCCTCAGAAGACAACACCTACACAATCCAACTCTTCCCTGCATTTTGTGTTTTTAAGAACAGTGTAGATGGAGGTGCCCTGTATTTAGAGGTAGAAGGGTGAGGAAGAATAGAGGGATGGATGGGTCTGAGAAACAGATACTTCAGAGACATTGCCTAGTTCCACTCATGTTTTCTACAACTGTTTTTTGCCATCTAAAGGGGTTTGCTACAAACTAAACTGCATGGAATTTCAGTAAGCATGACACAAAGAACAAAAGGAGAAAAAAGAGTCCAGATCCTATTAGAAAGCAACCAGTTTGCTCTAGTCTCACTCTACAGCACTGTCTGGAGCAAAAGAGATCTGGAGCCTTTGCTGGTGTGTGATGGCCATCAGTTACATGAGCATTAATCTACAAATCTTACTTGATAGACACTGGGAGGGTCCCTCCATGGGCCTGCAGCAGTAACACCTGTAGCTGTTGTACCTAGAAAGACAAACAATTACTACTTGTAAATCTCTCCCATAGATGGTTGAAGGAACACTGTTAAGATCCCTTAGTTTTAATAAGGGTCACCTGCTCCACAACTGTTCTTTTACCATTGCTTGTGGAAAGGAATCATGTTGCTATAGTATTTTAAGTCATTTACTCCTAAAAAAAGAGACAGCTACCTTCTTTTAATTGGGAATGCTCAGATCAGTGCATGTTAAGTCACTCAGACAGCTGACATGCTGTTTTATGCAGGGTGTCAGAGACCTCGCTGATCCAAAGGGCAGGTCTACCTTTCACATGAGAGAAACAGTCAGATAATTTGTCTTCCTAAGCCACTTGAATACATGATTTGTGTTCACAGAATGTTAATAAACATTTAGTAGGCTCTGGTGAACAGTCCTGCACAGTAAGGAAAACCACTTACTTCCTCCCTTGTGGAACCAGATGACCAAGTTTTCCTTTGGAGAGGTAGCATGAAAGAATATTGTACACACATTGTCACATGCAAGCCTGGTTCTCTCTCCAGTAGACAAGCCCTTGGGCACTTCTAGCTTTGGCTTTAACCAGTTCTAGTTTATGCAACTTATTTCCCTCTGAAGCTGCCCACATAGGAACATTCTCCACTTCCCACTCCGTGCTGTACATGAGCAGCTGATGTCAGCAAGGCAGCCATCACTGTATTTCTATTTTTGCCTGTAGCCTAATGGGCTGGCAATGATTTGTTCAGTGGAAGGGAAATGTAAATCACACCAACACTACCATTTGAACATGGTATTGAAGAGTTGCTAGAGAGTTATAAAAAAATATTAATGTATTCCCTTTACAACACTTACTCAGCCATCTCAAGAGACAGAGAAACACAGAGTAAATATTTTTTGCATATTTTGTGTAGCTAGGCATCCTGTGTCTTTGCTTGCTGTTTCCTGAACCGAGTACCAAAAGGATAGAACTGCTCCTCTCAGACAAGCAGAGCACCCAGTACCTGCTGCTTGAGATGATGCAGCTCAGCTGCCTGGGGATCAAGGTTGACAATTGGTTTATTTTTTATTTTCCTTGCTCTGTCAGCATAACGCAAAGTATTTAGAGTTTCTTCCAGATTGGAATCCGCTGGGCTTACGCAGGCAATCATGAGAGTGTGGCTGTTACCACCCAGAGAATCTGAGAAGGAAAAGAAGGCATAATCGGTGCTTTTAGATAGAGCAAGGACTAGTAAGATATCATCACTAAGACCACAGGAGTGCATCTCCATACTACAGCTAGAAAATATCTACCCATAGATACAGAAAGCATCCAGCTGTAGTTGTGTGCCATTGTCATCTACTTTCTCCTCTGCCCCAGTCAATACTACACTAAAGAGCTTTTTCTGAAAGCCAAAGTCCCCAAATTATGTCTCAGCTCTAAGCACTGATGATTTCATATCTGAATGCCCAGTAATCTTGTTGTCCTCTTGAGTAATGTCTGTAATGACTGTAATTTCTGTATGCCATTTCTAGCATAGTACTTTCAGGTTCTTCCCTCCCTTCTCCCACATAATAATATTCAAGACCTGGATGGATATCCAGACATCAGAATTCACACTGTCTTCCAATTAAAAGAATTATTGGTTAAGAACATATTTGTTCAGATCAAGCTACATGGCATTTTAGCCTTTGGTTTTACACTAACACATCCTGGCTTCATAAAGCTTAGATCAGAAAGGAAAAAAAAAAAAAAGGGGGCCCCACATCCAGCTCCACACAATCCAGTTTCTTTTTATTAGATATTTTCAGATAAGGAAAATACTGAAGAGCCTAATTTTTTGTACTAAATTCTTTAACTACCAAAAAAATCCTAGTAAACTACATTACTATAGCTATGCCCAGATTAAAGGCTAATTTAGGTGAATGTATTAGAAGAGCATCACAACTGTTGAAAAATAAGTACCATAAAGACTAGATATTCAGACTAAGAAACCAAAACAAACGTGATGCACACAGCAAAGGCACAGACAGCTTGAGCTTCATTCTGGTTGTGATATCCTCCAGTAAGGAGCTATAATCAGGGTATAATAACAGATCTTTGCTTCCAGACTTAACTTCTCATCTTCCTTCTCCCTCCCCCCAAAAATGCACTGGATTTGTCTAGTTTCCTCCCATTGCATAAGAACTGCAAAAGAGCAGGACTCATAAATGAGTCCAACTTCATAAGTTTGCAACTTAAAAACAGAGTACAGAAAAGGCCTAGCTTCAGCAAGACGAGTTAAAGCAATCCCTTTGTCAGCAGCAGCTCCCACTTTGAACTGTAGTTGTTTGGCTGTTGGGGTTTTTTTGCTACTTTATTATTTGAAGTGCATCTGTAGATTTAGGCTTTATTATCACCTGTCTCTTACCTTGCAGCAATCTTGTTAACTTGGAGTCTCTGTAAGGGACAAAACCACCCTTTTTATTTTCATCACCAAGAGCACTAATTACATTGCCCAAGCAGAGGAGCCCTCTGTTTATGTTGATGCCTGCATACAAAGAGATGACAGTGAGCAGAGCTACCTCAGCAGCTACAACTGATCATTTCCTGTCCTTTTTAAAAAAATAAGGTTAAAAAAAGCACATTATAAAGGTTAAAGAACTGCTTTGCTTTTCCTGACAAGGACTCAATTTATTAACTCAAAAGTGGTAAGAAACCCAAGGTATACCAGTCCTTTTTCTACAGACCTTCTTTTAGTCGGTCTCCCTCAGCCTTGGTCTTCTTTTGTCTCTCAGAGCCAGCAAGATCAACCAGGTGTAGCTTGGAGTGAAAACTGCTGTTCCTAGGGCAGAAATAAACTATTATACTCTCTCAAGTAAACATGCAGTTAGGAAAGGAGCAGTCCACTGGTTATTACAGTTGAACTATTGGGCTGAAAAATATACTTCTTACCCAAGACATCCAAATAAAGGAACTGCCTCAAGAGTAGCTCAGCTGAGTTCAGCCAAGACCAAGGGAGAAAGGCAAGACTATAAAATTTTGAGTAAGTCTGACTCTTAACAACTGCCAGGAGCAGCTGCACGATCACACTTACTTGTCATTTTTCTTTTTCTGATCAATACAAATGGTGAAGATGGCGTGGGACCGTGAGGACTGGGAGTTCATTGCGGTGGAGGCCACTGTTCTGGAATTGTTCCCTTGTTCTAGGCAGGATACAGTATCTTCAGCACAGGTGACATTTCTTTCTGTTAACCCTACAATCTGTATCCAGGAAGAAAGCATTATTTATCCTCTCCTTCCTCTTCACCCCAACTTACATCAGAAAAATTATCCTGTCTTAGACTGCAGCAAACAATGTGTAAATATGAATTCACAAGAACCAGTCTCACTCTGAGCCAGAGGCTCAGTATGGATTCCTCCAGCAAAAATTTATTCTGAACTCTGTGTCAGTAACTAAATTGCTTCACCTCTCCCTCATCCTATTTCTAAATGTACACACCAAGTTCCTCTGTGCCTGCTTGAGCTAATGGGATGGAGAGTGAGCTATGGGTCAACTGAGCTATGGGATGGAGACAGGATGGAGACAGGGATCCTCAGTACCCTGTGGAGAAATCAATAACTGCCCTCATATATCCCCAGCCAAGACAGGAGCTGAAAGTTGTGCCAGTCACAGGCAGAGGAAGGTGAAACTGGCTAAAGGGTGTGGGGTATTTGTGTGGAAGGGAGGCAGGTATTGGGGACATAAAGGACAGAGGGGGACCGAGTAGTAAGGACTGGTTGTTGTGCTCCTTGGCAAACGTGCACTTTCCCTGGAGGGCCTGTCCCCCTGGATCACACATGGATGTGTGCAGTGATGACAGCGAGCAGCACATCACCACACAGAACAAAAACATTAATGGATCAGAGCTACAGGTGTCACAGGCACCCAAGCTGTGCCTCTGACAACCAACAACCCACCCACTGCTGCAAACTAGAGCTGTGTGAATGAAGCACAACCCATGGACAGAAGTTTAATTACAAAAGAAATCCACAGAGCAAGCAGCAGCACAAGAGTTTTCTGCACTACACACATCTGTACAACACTGCTAAGAAAATAACTCGAGCACTGGAATTGTTTCCCCTCAGGATCCCTTCTCTGTCTGCCAAACTGAAGAGTACAACGGCAGCAGGGTTTGAAATTTGGTGAAGGGATCTGAAGTACAATATTCTCAGATATTCATCTAAATCAGCCTTCAAAAAAAAAAAAAAGGCAGAATAGGACTTGCAAGTGGCTTTGTCCTGAATGTCTAACCCTACTGGTGTTACCCTGAGTACACTTAAGCATCATCATCATCTCAGTTTTGAGAGGAATGAGCAGCTGGAATGATTCCATACGCACTAATATAAAGCAGTGCTCAAGCAGTCAGACAGTTGCTTCACTGACACATTTGTCCCAAGTCATGTCATCCCCTTATGTACTCCCAACACACAGGACAACAGACCTTTATGCCTTCTTTCGGGTCTTCCCGGATGCTGATTTGAGAAGACCGCTCTCTTGATGAGCACAGCAGGTCTAGAATATCCTCATTGTAGATCTGAAAGCATCAAAGCAGCAGTTCAGAGTCAGCAGCCTCACAAGAGAGCAATTCACATAAAAACTCCATATAATTACACTGAAATTGGGACTAACTTTGCATGACACTATCCATTTTACTGGTAAATATACCTAGGACTCAGAATCCTGACAAGACCTTATGTAGCTTCAGGTTTTGATGTAATAAATATCTATTACTTGAAGGAGATGGCCTCATTAGAGCTCACTTCATCTGCAAATCAGAACTTTATCATAGTTTGAAAATCAAAACAACTTTTACCTCTAGATAAGAAACTTTGAGGATGAATTCCCAATCCTGCCTTTGCTCCTTCTCCTTAAACAGCAGCTTGATGACCCGAGGGATGACTCCCACACTAGGTTCATGCTCTTGATTGGCAGTGTAGGTACCTCCCATGGAATAGGTTTTTCCAGATCCTGTCTGTCCATAGGCTAAGACAGTAGCATTATAACCTGGGGGAACAAAGGGCACCCAGATCAGACAATCACGTGGGAACCAGAGGAAACTTTGATGAACAAAGCTACATTCCAGGAAAACCATCCTTCCAAAAACCACTGTACCTCACTCTCAGTTTACACAACCTTTACGCACAGGTCACAGTGAGCAAGACCAAGGGAAAAAACAAAGTCAATGAAAAGCTCCCCAAAGCACAGATAAAACTATTATCCCAGTTCTTTTTTAAGTCTGCTCTGCTGCTTTACTAGAGTCAGCCATAAAAACACAGTGTAAGTTCTCTGTCATCCCATCTCCACTGTAGCACCAGTAACAGCTTCTGGTACAGGATGGTTATCAATTTACCCTGTTATTCCTGATAAAATTCTCTTGCCTTACAATGGAGGAGATTCTGCCCCTCTGCTCCGCTCTCCTCAGACCCCACCTGCAGTGCTGCCTCCAGTGCTGGGGCCACCAACAGCACAAGGACATGGAGCTACTGGAGCCAGTGCAGAGGAGGCCACGAGGATGATGCGAGGGCTGGAGCAGCTCTGCTGTGAGGACAGGCTGAGAGAGTTGGGGCTGTTCAGCCTGGAGAAGAGAAGGCTCCAGGGAGAACTTCTAGCAGCCTCCCAGTACCTGAAGGGGCTCCAGGAAGGTGGGGAGGGACTT
>NW_010303518.1:23969-24550 GCF_000700745.2 Antrostomus carolinensis
CTTTGATCACCCTGGTCTAGTGGAAGGTGTCCCTGCTGCTGGCAGGGGGGTTGGGACTGGATGAGCTTGAAGGTCCCTTCCAACCCAAACCACTCTGTGATTCTGTGAAATAGCTTCAGGAATGAAAATGATCCAGTGAACACAGACAGGTCACTTTGATAGCTCTATGGAGTACAGCAGGTTGTAAAGAGGCAAGACCTGGTACTTCTTGCTAAAGGATGGAGTGAGCGTGTAGACAGCACGGGACTTTATCTTCTGAGAAGATCGAAGAAGTGAGTTAGAATGGAGAATTAAACAGTGCAGCACGTTCTGAGCCCACTGGAACCCCTGCTATTGTAAATCAGCGCTTGCCCCGAGTTACCACAAACCTTTGAAGATGCCTCGTATGAGAGGGGCCACGGCCGTGTTGAAAACTTCCTCTTGTTCCACAGACGGGTCGAACACGTAGTCGTACGTGAAGGATTTATCGTTACCCACGACCACCTGTGGAGGAGAGGAGAGGAGAGGGGACAGCGCTGACCCCCCACCCCAGCACCCAGGCACTGCACCCGGGGCAGCGGGGAGGAGGCGAGGCCGGGGGG
>NW_010303519.1:0-14875 GCF_000700745.2 Antrostomus carolinensis
CACAGGGTTTGGATGTAGAAAATGTCACCATGCAGAAAGGAGATTGAAAGGGAAGGGAAAAAAACACAGCCAATCCCTTTGTCTGCTACACTTGGGCATTAAAAATGGCATTTTTCTCAGAGAGTCGTAAAAAACCCCCCTGCCACTACCCCAAAATAATAATTTCATCCCAAAAGCTGGGTTTGCACAGGTGGCTGGTCCTGCACAGGGCTAAACCGATGCCGGCAGGGATGTTTCACCTGGGTACTTGTGGCCCCAAACTGATGGGTCCTTGGAGCCACCCCTGTGCTTCATCACTGGGACTCTCCCCATTTTCCAGCCCCAGCCACCCAACCTGTCCCCTCTCTCTCCCTGCCCATAGGATGGGTGCTGGGCAGGGGCACCCTGGGCCCTACACCCATCCTGGCCTGAGCCAAAGAGCCTGGGTTCACCTGGACAACATCTCCATCACCAGCACGGGCTGAAGAACTCCAAAGCTGCTCAGCACTGCCACGCAGCTTGACAGCACAAAATTAAACCTGAAAGCAGGAGACAAAAAACTTAAATAGCAGCAGGAAAGGGTTTTTGTTTTTTTTCTCTTCTTCCTTAAAACGTGTGAAAGCCAATTGATTTCTCTCTGCCAGAGCCCAAGTGCAGAAGTAAAATCCTTTCCCAGCTCGGCATGCCAGACACCTGCTCCATCCTCCTGCATGAGGGTCTGGGGTACCTCTGGACAAAGTCTGTGCCGTGCTGAAGGAAGGATGCAGGAGTCAAGGCTCAGTGCATGGCATTGAGGGGGACTTGTGCCCCCTAAAAGTTCCCTTCACAATCTTAGAAAAAAATAAAAGAGATTTTGGAGTAACAGTTTGAAGAGCATCTACATGACTTCAGGGCTCTGGTGTGGTGTCAAGGGGTAATATGGGCTGGTGGGATCCTTGTACTGGCCTTCAAGTGACAAGTTGTGGGACTAGCACCCTTTCAGCTTTTTTTATATCTTAATTTTTCTTGCTCATTAGCATCCAAACCAGAAGGTCCACCACCCCATCCTAAGGAGAGGGAATATACACAGGCCCATGGGGCTGGCACCATGCAAGCAAGCAGGACTCGCTCCACGCGAATGACAGGGCAACCCATCCCACTTCCAATTTCCTGGTGCTTATTACATCACAGGCAAGCACATGGGTGGGCAATTTCCACCCAGGGGAGACCAGCCAGGGCCCATCATATTCCCCTGAGGGGGTATCTCACCCTCCAAGGACTTTGCTTACCCATGCTGCCTTCATAAACACACAGGGCTACTGCAGGTCTGCCTTGGCCACCCAGCAGAGTGAGGCATCTTCCATGGTGGTAGCCATCAGAGAGAAGATGGGGTAGGTGACAGCAGCTTGGAGGCCAGCCTGGAAGATGCAGTCCTGGGCACCTCTGAAAGCCAAGCAAAGCCCAAGACAAAAGCATTTGGAGAGCCACGCTCATTAGAGAAGAGAGGTCTTTTTCACTTGCGTGATGTGAGCTTCTATTCATGGCTCCTCATTAGGACTCAAATGTCCTGTGGACCTATCCTAGTTTTGGTTGGCAGTGTCTGGGCTCCTGTCAGCTTGCAATTGTCCACTGGGCAGGTCACTCTGGGGGGGGGCAGAAGGGGAAAGAAAAGCCCATACAATTATAAACCAGGTCCTTCCCTGTGTTCAGGCTCAGCTCAGTGGACACTCTCCTAGGGTGACCCAAGACATTGACCTGGGCCTTCTGCCCTCTTCCCATTCACTCCACAGTCTGGCCAAGGCCAACACCAAGGGATTTTAATTAAAACTTCTTTCCAGCCACAGTGGTGGGCATTTTGTCTGTTAATTGCAGGACAGTCTCTCAGCAAACCAAATGACTGTCCAGTTGGGCCAGTGTACCTTTTCCAAGCCAAAAGTTGGGAAAATTAGCATCAAGCACAAGAATGGTCTTTCATAGTAAGGACACATACAAAACAAGAGGTGAACGGTCATCATCATCATTAGGAGGCAAAAATGAGAAGAACATTTTCTCCTGCTGGGTACAGGTGGAAACTGAGGTCAGAGCCTGTCTCTGCCATCTTGAAAAGCCAGGATGGGAGGATGACCATATCTGACCCTCACACCTCTTTCACCCTTGGAGCAACCAGGACAGTGGATTTGCTCTGCACTCACTCTGCTCTAACTTTTTCTGGGGAGAGGATGATCAGATTTATACCCATTGTTCCAGGGTAAGTCTTGGTGGCTGTTGCCCTGAGGGTTTTAATGTCAACGGAGAGGCCTTGTTCTGAGAGTCTCCTAGGGTGCATCTGCCTTTTGCATGCCAGCATTCAGGTGGTGGCTTATTTGTACTGTGTGAGATCAGTGGACAGTCCAAAGCCCTTCTCTGTCTCCTCTAGAAAATGTGAAGTCCTTTCTTGTCATATGTTGTTGTTCCTCAAGCTCAAAGATCTTGTGTTTTATACTGCTGAGCTTCATATCATTGTTGCTCCTGTCTTCCAGGTCATCCAATTCTCTTTTAAAAACACCTATAACCTCCTCTATACCATTGACATCCCCCAGCTCTGTCTCAACCACATGTCAGCATTGCTCTTCTACTTTTTTGGGGTCATTTACAGAAATATGAAACAAGAAAGGCCTGGGGAGCTCCAGAGGGAACCTCTCCTTCTCCCTCACATTTCCCCTTGCAACACCAGTCATGGCCAGACCTATCTTCATCCCACTCTCCAACCACATCCAAAATCCATTGTAGATCTTGCAGCCTTCCCTGAAGGATAACAATTTAGCTTCTCTGTCACAGTCCAACCATCCACAGCAAGGACAGGCACCCTCTGCATAGGAAAGCAGGCTTTGGTGGGGATGCTGGAGATGAAAAGAAACCTCCCAGCTATGGCATTTCTCTCTCTCTCATTGTAATTACCTGCCAACCTAATTGCACCCTTTCCTTAGGGAGAAGTAAGCTCAGAGATGCAGCTCCTACAGATCATCAGAGATTTGGCAGTGTGCTGGGAAGCTACTGGTAATTAGAGAGATATTTTTATAAGCTATGTTGAGCGCCTTAAATGAAGAGAGTGAATCTAGGCATGCAAAAAGCTGTGGTGTGTATCTAGAGCGTGCTGCTCACGCTCCTCACAATTAAACAGCAGCAGCAGCACGATTCACTTGGCAGACAAGAAACCCCCAGCTTCTGCCTTCATGCTCTGCAAGGGTTATAGCTTCAAACACGACATTATTTCAAGGGTGTTGCAGTTGGTTTGCTGGCTCAGAGTTTAAGCCTGGCTTTAGCTATAGGGGGTAGCACAGAAAAATGACACGGTCTTTAGTGACGGCACAAAAGAATTCACCTTGAAGGTCAGAAGACCCTCCCCTCTCCATTTCTAAGCATGGCATACGCTTCAGGATTCCATAACTTGGTCTGTCTGCCCAAAAATCTTTGCCAGCTTTCCCCTGGAAAACAATACGAGTGTAGTTGTAATTGAAGGATGTCAACCAGAGGATGAAAACAAGCTGGTAAGGAAAGTTTTCACTTTCAAACGCTCCAGCTTTGCTGTTTGGAAACTTTCTCTATTTCATGTTCTCCTTTCCAGCCAATTCACATTTTTGTTTCGATCTTTACAGGCCCAGCCAGGCACTTCTGTGCGGAGTTGTTGTTAGTGTGTCATGGATAGCAACACATACCTAAGGGAAGGAGTCAACGTTTGCTGGAAAGGGGCCTGGCTGAGCTCCCTTTCCCCCTCCCTAATCCAAACGGCCCCCAGCTTCGGAAAAGTTCTCCTCCAACTCTGAACTCGCTTGGCCCCAACTGCTATAAATAGTCGGAACAAAACCTCCCGGGCCAAATGCCCTGAGTGTTTAGAAAGCTTTGATCCCATGTTGCTTTTTGAGAGCTTGAGCCTTTACAACTCATGCAGCTTGAGACCATATTGCTGCTGAAAGCAGGGCTGGGGAGACCTGACCGCCGGGCTGGGAGTGGGAGGGTGTCAAGCCCTGGGTGTACCCCATGTGCAGACTCTCCTCACCTCTCCCATGGCAAACCAGCATCAGTGCAAGAGCAGAGGATGAGGTGCTGAATTGGAGCCAGGATACCTGCCTCAAGTCCAAGGAGCTCCCAGAGGAGAGCTGTCCCTCAGCTGGAACCTGCAAGCAAACCCTCCTCCTCGCTGCTGGCCACCGTGTTTGCTTTCTGTCCCCGTTTTCCTGCGGGGTTGAGGGCACTTTGCTTCCCCCTCCTTCTGGGTGTGCCTGGCTCGTGTGCCTTGGCACCGCTGGCCTTGGCCAGAGACGGAAGTGGAAAGACACAAACATCAGAGGGGGGAAAAAAAAAAGAGAAACAACAGAAAAAGGGCTGCTCTTGCAGTATTTCCAACCCATCAAGCCCAGAGTGGGAATCCTATGAGAAAGCTGGCTCTCAAAAAACCCCAGGCCAACAGGTTTGGATAAGAGGCCCCAGGGTTTGCATTCCCCCTCACCAAGATCCTGATGGTTTGGAGGAGCACAGCTCAGGTCTGCTGGCTGCTGGCACTTGCAGGGGTGCTCAGCACCCACAAAGCAGCAGTTGGAGCAGGCAGATGGACATGCTGCTCCTCAAGCTTCTCCTGCCCAAGGTTGGGGAGGCTGCATGGGCAGGCAGCCCCACACATCTCCCCAGCCTTCACTGACCCCAGCCCTTGTAGCACCCCCACCCATCCCCCCAGCCTTCACTGCCCCCACCCCTTGTATAGCTCCAGCCACAAGCTTATTCTTTCTATCTGGGCACAATAAAGGAGCCCAGGAGATCACCCCAGCCAGGCTTTCCAGGTTCAGCACTGCAGCAGGCAGCACTTTCCTGTCCTACCTCTGTATTTCTGATGGGTTTTTATGGGTGCAGCTCAGAGCCCCCAGATCCCAGCCAGGAAAACAGCTTTCTGCCCAGGTGGCTTTTTCCCTGCCAAAGCTCTTCGTTTTGGGAGCAGAAGTCGGCAAATCCATTCCATGCAGCAGCACAGGGAGTGTGGCAGGGCTGGGACAGGGCAGGGCAGCTCGGGATAACTCCCTGGCACTGCCTTGGAGGAGAGGGGACCTTGCCACCCACCAGGACAGGCAGGACAGACAACCAGGACAGAGGTGCAGCACCAAACCATCCCCCATTCATGTTGCTTTAGCAGCGACAGTGTTTCCTAGGAGTTTTGCTGCAGCCTCACACTTGGCCAATGTTTTTCCCCTACCAAGGTAGTTATAGGTCCAATCAACCTTCAAGGTGGATACAGGACACTTTGCTCCAGAGCAAACCCCACTTGAAACTCTTGAAAGTATTTCCAGCCCCAGTCAGCAAGCTGGCTGTGGTGAAATTGTGGGACTGTGGAAATTCAGGGGAGCTGGCAGGAGCTTGGGCTGGCTCATCTCTGGGGAACCAGCTTAGCTAATACTGTGTTGGGAAAGGGCTGAGGTCAGCCCCATCACGCTCTGTCACTGACAGGCATCTAGCATGGGGGCAAGAGAGCCTGGAAATGGCTCCTTAGGGGAAGTGATAAATAAAGCAGCCCAGCTTTAAGGGAGCAGTGAAACCCCACACACAGAGCTCACTGCAGAGAGGACCAACCCCCTCCTTGCCCTGCTGCATCCCAGGGTGTGTCAGCCAGGGCTTGGTCCCACTGCCTGGGACTGTGCCTTGTGGGGTGGCCAGGTCACAGCAAAACCCTTGCAGGGGACACCCAGCCTGGTGAGTGTCTACACAGTGCCCAGCCTGGAGTCACTTCTGGAGCACTCATCCTGGGCTCTCCAGGGCCATGGGACTTGCTCCTTGAGCCTTGCCAGGGAGCTTTGTCCCCTTTTCCCTACTTGTTCCTCACCAACACCATGGGGTAACCCTCACCCAAAAATGCCTGCAATGCCCCAAAACCCCCCTGGGTGTGCTCCCATCACCTCCCCACATCCCAGGCTGTGGCACCCTGGATGAGGATGGGGTGGCTGCTCCCCAGGGAGCATAACGAGGGACAGGGTGTCCCGCAGGAGCTTTGGCAGCACACTGCCTAGGAGGCGAAGGCTGGCTCGGGGCTTTGTTTTATGTCCTGTTTATCCTGCCGAGAGAAACAGAGGAGTTCAGTGTGCAGGAATCTCGCGCCCTCGCCCCGCTCCCCCGCCGCATGAAAGCTGCTGAGCAAACAGGAGAAAATCAAAGGCGATTGCACCCCGCTGGCAGCCCGCTGGGTTTCCGCACCGCTGGCCCCGATGCCAGCTCTTACATAAGCTGCCAGCTCAGCCCAGCACTGTTCTTGGGGGTTTTTTTCCTTGTAAACCAAGCAGCTGCCTCAGAAGAGCCTCTCTGGGACCCTGCAGCTGTGCTGACCCCTCCACTTATCATGGAAGACCCCTCTCCTGCCTCCTTGCTGGCTTCTTGGGGTTTTTTTCCCCTGTCAAATAAAATATGAGACCTGGGTAGCCCCTCAATACATAAACATGCTACATTCAGATGGTCGTTGGCATGGCAGGGCATGGGTGGTGGGTCACAGTCAAGCCAGGTTGTCCCCATGGCATCCCATAGTCCCCAGACTCAACCCAACACCATGAGTCATCTTCTCTTCTCTTCTCTTCTCTTCTCTTCTCTTCTCTTCTCTTCTCTTCTCTTCTCTTCTCTTCTCTTCTCTTCTCTTCTCTTCTCTTCTCTTCTCTTCTCTTCTCTTCTCTTCTCTTCTCTTCTCTTCTCTTCTCTTCTCTTCTCTTCCTCCCTCTTCCTCTTCAAGACTCAGCACTGGGGCATGTTACCTTCTCCTGCTAGAAAAAAGGAGATGCTTCAGCCCAAATCTGAGCTTCATAACATCAGATCTCACTTCTCTCTGCTTTGCACCCAGAGCACTGCAGGGTCAGTCACAAGAAGTTCAGCACTGGCGATGTGGGTGTGCGGCCTCTCCACCAAGCACAGCCTGAAGCACCAGGGTAAACTGTCCCTGCTTTCTGTAAGGGCATCTTGATCCTGTCATCTTTGGCTGTCAAGCAGTCCCCAGGTGTAAGGGTGTCCCCAAACACATGCCCTGCATGGGTTATGAGGACTTGTTTCCCCATCTCTCCTGGGTATGAACTCTCAGCAGAACAGGAATAAATAAAAAACCCCCCAAAAAACAGGAAATAATATTAAAACCTCTACGTATATGCTCCTCACCATCAGGTGTGGCCTCACCTTCCCCTCCAACACAAAGTTATTCTCTCATTTGGCAAAGTGACAGCTGCCAAGGAGGACAAGGAAGAACAATGTCACCCTACCTTCTCTTTTCATCCCTACCTCTTTTGTGTTCCCTTTGCATGACTTTCAGCGTGGGAAAAGGAAGAAAGCAAAGTTTCATGCTTTGAGAGGTCACTGGCAGCCAGTGCATGAGCAGAATCAGCTCTCAAGGGTCCCATGCTCCCACCCAGTCACACCAGTCCCCCAGCCCTGGGGGGTACCCCAGGAAGAGCTCCCTAGACCATTGCTTTAGCAGCTCCATCCAACACCTCCTAGACCTGCCATCCATCAGTCTGTGGCAACATGCTATCATCCTCCACCATGCAAAAGTACTTTAACTTCCTACGTGGGTTTCTTTTTTACTCTGTTTAATAATTTCTGATTAAAAACAATAAAAAACCCCTAAATATCAAATTGCCATTTTCCTGGGTTTCACCATCATTCAAACCTACCAACCAGCCCAGCAGCCCTGTTTACCTGCACGCTCCCTGAGCCCTCGGGAGGGAACTCCTCACTTTCCAGCACACACAGCGGAGGGATCGGATCAAATTAACTCCTGTTTGGAGCTGCGGCAGGATCAGGCAGATCCTGGCTTGGCTATCATCTCTCTTTAGACTACATCTTGCAAACAGAAGGGCTGGAAACAATTTTGCTGTAATTGCTTTTTAAAATGCAGCCAGCAGATGGTTTGGTAACCCAAATTCATGACTCTTTCCACAGCTCCAGGCTGCTGGCTTGGAAACCAAACCCAAGAATGATCCAGGTAGTGAGGGACCCATCCTGCCTGCTTTACCAAAGTGCTGGCCATGATGCCAAAGACAGGGCTGCCCAAGAGGGACACCTCAAGGCTGCCAGGCCACCAGCTGCCTTTGTTGCACGTCCTTCCTGCAATCCCCAGCCACCAGCACCAGTGGAAAGTTGTCTCCATTTCTGGCTGTTGGTCTCAACTCAAAAACTATCCAGATGGCATTTGGGCAGCCCAGGGCTGGCAGGGACATTAAGCAGGCTGGTCTCTGGTCCCAAGTGATATTTTTGGTTGGAGGGGCTCTAGGCAATGGGTTGGCTGCTCCTGAAGAGCACTTGCTCAGCATGGGAGAGCCTGAAATAAGGGACAATTTGCAAGTGCACCACAGCCTTTGGTGTCAGGGCCACCATGCTCAGAAACACCCTGGTAAGCCTGGAGAGCCCATGAGTATATAACATGGTCAGCAGCTTCTCTGGAGAGCATGGCATGGTCTTTCCAGGGCACAGGGGAACATGCCCTGCCCACACATCCCTTTGTCACTTGGTCCTTGAGGGCTGTTCCCATGGACCTATGCCCAAGAGCATCCTAGCTGCTCCTGAAAGGCTCATGGGTTAGACAAGCAGAGTGCTTTTCTTGCTGGCTCTCACCCTGACCTGCTGTGTGACTTCTCACTAGTCCCTTCACCTCTCCTCTCCATGGCAGTCACAGGATTGCTGTCCCAGTGTCCACGATGTCTCCGTGCCGATCAAACTGGGGACTGACAGAGCTACACACTGCTTGCAGACCCATGCATTACAGCAGGGTTTTAATACATCCAGGCTGACTCTGCTGACCTGGGTGGTTTATTCCTCCTGGGTAATCCCCACCTCTCTCTGAACACCTACATGCTCAGCATCCCACAGTTCCCAGCTGCAGAGCTCTGCCCCAAAACCAGCTACGTCCCAGTGAGGAGGAATGAAGGCCGTCCCGAGAACCTCACAAGCCTCTCGTGAAGCAGGCTTGTTTTTCTGGTACAAAGTAATTTGAAATTCTTGGAAGGCAATCAGGAAAGTACAAAGTATTCCAGCTCAGGACAGCCTGGGACTCATTCCTTAGAGGCACAATGGTTGTTTACTCAATCCCTCATACATTAATATCTAAAAATGCACGAGTTCAGCTGTAAACAAAAAGTACTGACTTTACAGTGCTGTCTATTTAACAATAGTGGTCCCAGCCTGAATGCTGATTTTGTTGTTATCTTTCTTCTAATCTTCCTATCAGAGGGTCAAGATCTTGCAAAATTATGGGAAATATTTCAAGCCCATTTATTTCTGGTTTTTGAAATGCATCCCTCTGAAACCCAAGGCCAAAGAAAGACTATTTCAAATCAACATCGAAGAGTACAGGCAGGGAGAAGAGCTGTTTGTGCCAGCACTGTCCTCTGGCTCAAGAACAAATGAGGGAGAAGCCGGCCACAGATACATTTGTGCTGGAAATCTGTAGAAGATTCCTAACAATTGAGAGGGAAGGTCCCCAAGGCAGTCTCCTAAAGGGACCAGTGGACACAAAATAACCCAAACCCAACCTGTTTCCAAGACAAAGCAGAATTGGTTTCTGGAAGCACTTGTACCAGTGGGTTGCCTGTGGTGAGCAGAGGTCTCATCTGCGTTCATCAGCCCAAGGACTCTAAGCTCAACAGACCAGGACTCTTCCCAACACTTCATCTGAGGAAAGCCTCTGAAACTGCATCCTGATGGCAAGTTGGCAAGCCCAGCTCCCTCTCTGAGAAGGAGCTGTGGGGGATGAGGGTGGAAAGCCTGCAGGGTGGACATGGCCCAGAGCTCGTTGGAGCTCACCTCCCCTTCCATCTTTGCTGAATGGCACTGCCACAGGCCCTTCTCATGTCAGGTCTATGCAGCCTCAAGCTCCCCAGCTGGTCACACTTACAGAGCCCTCTCCCTTTTGGGTCTGATGCTTGCCAGAAGGAGCAAGCTGAGATCGTGGCTGTGGGCTCTAGGAGGTTCACCAGGACATTCACAGCTATGCTGGTGGCATTCCCTGGCTCCTTTACAGTCCCACATAAACACACTGCTGTTTCAGGCATTATCATGCCAGGGAACATGGTTTTAGTTCAGCTTTCGCATCTCTCCTGAGCAACAGCTACTTGTTTAGGTGGCCTAAACAAGATGAGATCCATCCCTCTTGCTTGCAGAATCAGAACAGATCAGCCAGCTCCACCCTACTCTCGTGCAGAGCTCAGGCATCTCCACACAAGCCCTTGCTCCAAGTGAGTGAGGAGAAACAAATCAGACAGTACTTCCATGGGTGATTAGGGCTGTGTGTGTGTGAAACCCCTGTTGCTTCTTCTGGGGACAGAGCCTCAGGCTGTGGAGCAGCAGACTGCATGCTAACCTCAAGGAAGCAGTGCAAGAGGAGGAGGGAGCTCCCTGGAACAGGAGGTTCATGCATCTTTATCTTTGCTGCTGTCAAAGGGCAATCGCTGAGATTGCGGCATCTTGGAAAGCCTCTGTATAAGCTATCTCCTGAGGACATCAAAAAGTCTCGAAAATCACCTTCACTCTCTTGATAAAGGTTTCAGTGAACAAATGAACTCCAAGGCAGGTTCCCAGGGAGCAATTACCTGTAGTGGATAGAAATATATCAGCTTATATCTGAGTGAAGCCTTTGTCTTGCTCAAACCACAGGTACTGCGTGGAGATGCACAAGCCTGCTCTCCTGTTGAGGTTCACCACTGTTTCACCTGTAACTTCTGCCCTGCAGAAACCAGCCAGACAGGTGGGGTTTATGGGGTGGTCATCCAAGTGCAAGAGCTCTCAGATAAGCCCAGATTTCAACCAGTGAGGAAAGTGGAGAGGAAACATTCGAGGATTCAATCACTCTCCCTTCCTGCCCCATGAAAGACAGCAGGACATGCCATACAAGAAAGTCTATAAGCCTTTGATCTTTACTGCTGCCTCTTCAGCCACAGACCTCCACTGAGGAGAAGTCACTACCACATCAAAACCTGCAGTGCTACAGCAATGCAAGAGGAAGCATCTGGCTCCCTGTTCACTCCAACGAGCAGCTACTTCCATGGCATCACTGTAATGTCCCCTTTGGGACATTTATCTCTATGTTTGCACACAAATATTCTCATTGGAAGAGCCAAAGCCTGTTTCCAAACACTGGCCCCCAGCCCACCTCACCAAGGAGGACATGATCTGCACCAAATCTGGCTGAGACTGTGCTGATGCCACTCAGGCTGACAAATATCCTGCTCTGATGAAAAAAGACCCATCTGACTGCCTCAGGCTATGGTGGGAAAGGTTCCTTCTGCTCCCTGCATGGCCGGAGGTACTGTGGGCAGGGTGGGATCTCCTCCCCGGCCGCCTGCGGTGACCATATCGGAGCATAAAGCCAAACTGCTTTGCCTGCCCAGATCCCCGGCTCTCGTCCATCCTGCCGGACGGCCAGACCGCCCCAGAAGGCAGCTCCATGTTTGTCTTGGATGACCTTCTGCTGGACCAGAGCTTTCCGCAGCGTGGCTCTTCTGCGCTGCCAGAGAGCAGATTTCCTGCCGTTTGATCTAAATTTGCCCATCATTTCACCGAGTGTCTCCTGGTTTCCTTCATCAGCCCTGATCTTTCCATCAGGGAGGCAGCCTCACAGCCCAGGGCTCTTTGGCAGGGAGCTGGAGGAGAGGTTTGGTGGTCAGAGGGCAATGGCTGCTGGCCCATGCCTCTTCTGGTCCTGGAGCTGGAGGTGTGGAGAGGACCTTCCCTCCCTTCCCAGGCAGATCAGGCATGGACATGCAGTGCCCTCTGCTGATCCAGCCATCCAGGGAGATGCAGGCAGGAGCAGCATGCAGGCAGGAGCAGCATGCAGGGCTTGGTGGCTCTGTAAACCTCTGAATGGGCAGCCAAGCCTTCAGCCTCCCTCCTAGCTCTTTGCAGGCAAGGCAGAGACAGGACATTTCTCTCTGCTGCTAAACTCCCATCAATCACAGCTCCTGGAGAAGCCATTGGAGAAGCCGAGCCGGTAGAAAAGGCCCAGGTATCCCCATCAACCAACTTCCCACCTGCAGGTTATAGCTACCTAAAGAAACCAGGACATCTTCACTACCCACTGCAGTCCCACACACCAGGCTTGAGCAATGTTCTCTTTCCCCATGCAATGGAGAAGGGGACCACGTGGCAAGACAGGCAGAGCATTAAGGGACAAGGAGCCAGCCTGGGGGACAAGATAATGTGCCCTTTCCCCTTGACCAGAGGCTCCCTTTCCCAAGAGAAATATGCTGCTTTATCTTGAAATAGTGGAGGGAAGCAGCCACACAGGGAGGATAGGCTGGTGGTCCACACTGTCTTGGGGAGCAGAAGAGCCTTACCGGGAACTGCATGGTTCAGGTATGAAGCAGAGACATCGCCCACAGCAGGATCTCAGTGAATCGCTGCTCTTGCTACAGAAGCCTTCCTGGGAACACAAAGATAGACATTAATTAATCAAAGGCCCAGAAAGGTCCCTTGTGATGTTCCTGATTGTGAGGTTAGTTGTAGCCCAGCATCATTAGCTGCAAGTCTGCTACCAGTGGACTTAGTGGATGTGATGAGCCTTAGGTGTGTGGTAACTTCTGCTGAGCTCTTCTGAACCAGCCAGGGGAACTGCAGAGCAAGGGCAGCTTCCTGATCCAAACTTGGGCAGAAAGGGCATCCCAACTGGTTGGGCTGGAGTTGGTAGGGCCCTACTGAAGCCCTGCGGGTGTGATGGACCTGGGTTGCTCCAGTGCAGAGGAAGCCAAGAGCTTGGCAGAGCCCCTAGACCACCCTGGATCCCCACCATCACATAGGAGCAAACCTGGAGTTGCTCCTGAAGCAGCAATCAGCCATGGGTCCAGCAGGACACCCAGGGCTCAGGGCAGCTCACATTGGAAGAAACCTTTTTTTTCTTTTCCACCACCCTGTCAAACCCTCTCCAATTCATTTGAGGGTGAAGAACATCGAGTAAGGTCTAAAGGCCACAATACAGGCAGCAAAGTCCACTCCTAGTTAATAAGATTAACTTTAAGAGATAAGGCCTATTGGTGTCCAGAGAATGATAGAGGTTTATAACGCTGGCAGCAATCTGACCCCCAGCAGGTTTACGTGGCACAGGCAATGTCCAGCTAGATAGTCATCTCCTGGTCCTGGACTGAAATTGGCTCCTTCTGACTGCAAAGACTGCATATTCCTTATCTCTGCTGCAGGGGAAGGTCACCACTAACACGCAGTGCATTCAAGTTTTGCTTTCCCTTACCCATTAATTTTTCCAGGACTTCTAGGTGATCAGGACACAAAGGGGAGAAGGATCTGGGTAACTTTTGACCTTAATTCCAAGGCAAGGTCTTCTTCGACTCCATTTCTAGCCACAGCTTTTCTAGCACTGTCAGTCCCCTTCTCTGGGTACCCACATCCCCTCTCTGCCATCAGCCCCCTCTTGTTACATACCACACTTTAGCATCCTATTGGAGAGAGAAGACCTCTGTGTCTTCATACTGTGCCTTGGTCTCCTTGGTGCTCCTCCAGCTGAGACAAGCATCTCGGCTAAGGACAATGCAAAAAGTCATGTCTCTCCTGTAAACCAAAGCATAATTTCAGAGGGGAAGAGGACATGAAACACATACAGCATCAAAAAAGCCCAGCTTGAAAACCCCATGCCCCTCTCAGGACCTCTCGCTCAGTCTGATTTCTCTCTCACAAACACCATTTGTGATGTTTCATGGATGTATCAGCCCAGGACACTCCTCCTTCCTCCAAAATGCAGCTGGTGCTGTGCAAAGCCTGGGTGCTGTCTAAGAGGTGACAACAAAGCCACACTTTAGGTAAATGCAAAAAGATAACAGAGCCACACAAAGTCTCCTAAAAGGAAGACAACAGGCTCTAGCCACGCAGACCTGATGCCTTCTAACATAAAGCCTTAGAGGTTTTTTTTAAGGAGCATTCCAAACCCAACACCTTCTAAGGTGCCCGCATCCTTTAGCACGGAGCTGGGGGTATAGCTGAGAGCTGGTGACAGGGACACCATGAGCAGCCATCCCTGTTTCCATAACGTGCACACTCTTTTGCCAAACCCTACCTCTGGCCCCGGCGTGCTGAGAGTGCGACGCCGGTATCTCTGTACTGCACCTAATCAGGAGATACCTGGCCAGGATGACTGTCACCATGCTGTGTACAGTATCTTCTTATCTCACACCCGCTGTAAAGTGCTGGCAGGAGAAATGCCGAATCAGGAGCGCTCAGCTGGAAGAAATTAATTTGTTTTTTAGCAGTGGCATGGCCCTGTGCCACTTCAAAGAAAAAAAAGGGAGTGGACAACAGCTCTGGTAAGCATGGTTCAGTGGCCTGCTCCCCAGGGAATAGCTTGGTCCCAAACCAAGGTGACATGTGCTGGAGCCAGGCAATGGGGAGGCCAAGGGAACCCTTTTTGCACACCTTTTTGCAACTCAAAATTATTTCTCAGCACCTTCTGGCCTCTCCTTCATAGGCCCATGATGAGGTGCCTCAGATGCTACCCTTACCTGCAATGGCAGCAGCCAGGAGCTCCCACCTGCACCCAGCGCCAATGCTCTGTTTTCTGCACCACTGATGCCATCACCAGCACATTGTCACCTGGGGAAGTCAGCAAAACCATGCCACTCCTTGACAGCCTGCTCTGAGCAGGCAAACAGGTCCCGTTTCCCTGAGCTCAGCAGCCCTGTCTGATAAAAGATGGGATGGAGCTGCTCAGGGAAAAGGAGAAGAAAACGCTTTCAGCACTGGCTCTCCTCCCATCAGATAGAGTTCACGGCCGCACAAAGTCCCCAAGGTACAGCTCTGGGACAGGGCCAAGCCAGGCAGCGATGGCTGCAGGGGACAGCCTGGTTTTCCATCCCGCCGGGGCTCTGTGGGGCACAGGAGCGGTCCCTGAGCACATGGAGGAGATGCGGCCACCCAAACCCCCCAGCCTGCT
>NW_010303519.1:14909-22994 GCF_000700745.2 Antrostomus carolinensis
GAGGAGGCACAACGCTCTGCTGAAGCTCATGTCCTGGCCACACCAAGCTTTCACCAAGGCTCAGCTGTGGGAGCAGCTTCACCCCACTGCTAAAAACAACAGCCGAGCAGCTCCATAGTGTCTCAGTACCCATTCCCAGGCACGCTCCCTGCCTCAGTTTCCCCAGTTGGCAAAATCATACACCCCACCGAGGCCTGGCAAGAGCCAGTCTGGGCTATTTGACATCTTGGGGCTACTCCAACTGTGACCAGCCCCCCAGCAGCCTCTGCCAGGCAGGATGGGAGGGCAGCAGGCAGAAATGGGTGCCCCTGCCTGTCCCCTCACTCAGCCCTCCTGTGTGGATGGCTACAAGGAGCAGGGAGCCAAGCAAGCCCAGGGCCAAGGAGCACCTCTACCAGACAGCTAATGCTGTTTGAAATTCTACAGTTTCTGCTAAAGAAGCTGGACTCACTGCCAAGGGGGTCACTTAGTCCCTAAGCTGTCAACACAGCAAGCATCTACCTGCATCCCTGCCTGCCAGCAGTTCTCGAAGGGTGACATTGCCATCTGCTGCCTGCTGCTCGGCAGGACATGTCAGCCTGCTCTGCCACCCAGGCCTGGCCCTCCTCCATCCCTGCTTCCAGGGGACTGTCCCTGCGGGGACCCTCCAGCACCCACCCCACCATCAACCCAGCAGCAAGGAGCACAAGGCAGCCGTGCTTCAGACCCACCAAGCACCTCCAGGTCCACCCTACTCGAGGGCTGTGTACGTGGATGGTACGCTTGTTTGCAGCTAATGAAGGTGCAACCACCCAGCAGAGCAGTGTCCCAAACCAGGGCCATGTCCCCTGCAGACAGTCTGGCTTTGCAAGCACCAACCTCACCGCTGTAACCTGCTGCAGAGCAAGACCCTGGCACCAAGCGCTGCCCTGGGCTCTGCAGGTGACTCACCCTCTGAATGGGAACACACACTTCCAGCTCCCTCTGCCTTAGGTTCATCATCTGAAAACACAACTATGGTATTTGTTTAATAGCCATACCAAGAGATTTTCACCTATTTTAAACTTTAAAGCACCTCCATATTGTTTCTACAGTTTAAGACAGAAGATGCCATCAAAGGGAGAACAGTGGCAATCATCTGCAGTTCAGAAGTTTAACCTTTAGAGAAGGAATTAGGTTTCCAGCTGTATTTGTTAAATGCTTCTAAGCTGATCTTTCCTAAGAGGCTGTGCAGTTTATAAATGAGATTACACTGAGACAGATTTCCTGGAGCAGACCTGGGTTTATAGGTCACCAACACAGACTAAGGCTGACAGTTGCCTTGATCTTTGAGAAGGACAGAGCCATGGAAGATGGCACGGTAACACATTGCTGGAGGTCACTGTAGGCAAAAAAAAACCAAAGGAGAAATGTGGATTTGCCTTCCCAGTTGCTGACATGATGGTGAGGACTATCCCCAAAGCCTGGCTGAAAGTCAACTGGAAGCATCACATGATGTGACCTCTGCAGGGGTCTAGATGACTACTTAGGTTGAACTTACAAACACAGCAGTGCTTCTGTAGGAAACAGCATAATTTCTTGCACAAACTGATGGAGAATGCTGGGGGAGAGGAAGTACCAGCATTACTTGGTGGACAATGCAGGAGGAGGAAGGTGTACAGCAGGCTTTGTGTGGTTGCTGCTGTAGTAGGTAGAAAGTAGTTGGGTGCAGGGGATTGCTAACCTTTATCTGGGATAGCAGTGAGGGCTGAGAAGAGCTCCAACGTGAATGAATGTGATCCCCATTATCAATTCCTGCCTTATATTTGAACAGCAGTTAGATCCACTGAAGTGGGACCTGGCAAAATACAGAGTCCTTGAGGACCAGCCAAGCCCAGCAGGTCCAGAAGGCTGAGGGCTCTGCTTCAGAATGCATTGGTAGGATCTGAGACAACCAAGTGCTGAGCAATACACTCAAAAAGCTACCCAAGATATGAGACCCAGCCCCTGGACCAAGAGGGCCTGCTTTGTAGGTTGGCTGCCATGGCAGAAGTGGGAAGTAAGAAAGGATCTTGAGCAGAGCAGGAGTGTCAGTACCAAAACAGTCCTAAAGAAAAAATAAAATCTAATTTTAAGGTGTTTTTCCATCTCCAAACAAGAGGAACTGTTTTTCTCAGTGGGGATGGGTATGTCTCCCGTTATCAACGGTGAGCACAAACCTAACAAGTGCATCTGCCACCTCCACTTCAGGGCTGTGGAGAGTTATGGCAAGAAATCAGTAACATTCACACTCTGGGATGTTGAGATGAACTGAGGTGTCTGAGCTCACATCACTGCCGGGTCCTAAAGGGTACAGAAATGTACAGCCCAAACCAACACAGGATCAACAACCTCACTGCAGCCCCAGAGAGGAAGCTGAGAGCCAGGGTCCCTTGTCCCTGCTATGTCCTGGACAGACCATCCAGACAGACACTGACTGCTGGACAGGCCACTTGGCCAAGTGCCATTCACCTTGAATGAGTGAAGTCAGTCTTGTTGGAGAGCAAAATCACCTTCCCCTCCTATCAGGGCAAGATTTGCTGTGCCATTGCTAAATGCTGCAGTATTATTTCCTACATTTTCCTCCCACGTGGCTGTCGTGGTTTTAACCTGGCCAGCAGCCAAACACCAGGCAGCCACTCGCTCACCCTTCCCTATCCGAGGAATATGAGAGAAAATCAGAAGGGTAAAAACGAGGAAAATCATGGGTTGAGATAAAAACAGTTTAATAATGGAAATAAAATAAAAATAATAATAGTAATAATAGAATACACAAATGAGTGATGCACAGTGCAATTGTTCACCACCTGCCAGCTGATGCTCTGCCTGTTCCCAGCCAGCGATCCCAGAGGAGAGAAAATCCCAAAACCACAATCTCAGAAGAGAGAGAAAGAGCTTTCCAGCCAGCCCTAATTTCTATCCTGAACATGACATTATATGATATGGAATATCCCACTGGCATAACCAAATGCCAATTTGGATCCGTTGCTCTGGCTACACTCCATCCTCCAGCTTCTCCTGCGCCTGCACACTAGCAAAGCATGGGAAGTTGAAAAGTCCTTGATTTCTGACCAACAATGAAAAACATCAGTCTGTCATCAACACTCTTCTGATACCAAATCCCACACTGAATCTAAAATATTCCACCTACTCAGAAGAAAATTAGCTCTATCCCAGCCGAAAGCAGGACAGTGGCCTCAGACATATAGCCTGCCCAGTAGCTGCCCCTGGATCCCAGTCTCCCCAGTTGCTGGCACCTGAACACACCCCAGCCTCAGTGCAGTTGTGACACAGAACTCCAGGAGCTGGCCTTGGACATCCCCAAAAAGCAGGGACATCAGTACCAAAAGTGCTCAGGAGAGCTACTCCAGCTGTCTCATCCTGATGGCCCATGGGGTGGGGGTCTCCTGAGACAGCTCCAGGGTGTCCCCTCCCTGGGGCTGTAATTTGGGTTCCTCTCTGCCTTTATGCCTCTGACAGCTCCTGTGATGGGCCTGGGAGCAGGTTGGACAGGGTATTATTTGAGCTCCTCCTGCACTATTGCTCCTCTGTGGACGTGCAATGCAGCGTTTATCCCATAACCCAGCACTGGTAAACAGGGACAATACTGGGTGGATCTCAGGTGACTCCAGGGACTGCAAGGAAAAAGGGAAGACTTTACAAAGGAAAATAAAAAAAAAATTTACTTACCTGCCTGCTCTAGATTTTGTGACATCTTTTTCTTCTTAAGTCACTGTTTTCTCAACCAGGTCGTATGACTTTGTGCTTTCTTAGTATATGGCATCTCATAAGGCTTTTTCTCAGCTGCATCTTCAGCACAGAGCTCTGCTGCAGGTAGAAATCAGCCCAGGAGAACATGTAACTCACAAACCCAAACAGGGAGGACAGGTTGTTGTATTTTTTTCCCTGACAACATTTATCCCCTATTTCAAGAATCCGAAGGGGAGAGTAATATTCATCAAAATTACCTTTCTTTTTCTTCTGCAATATTTCTTTTTCTTCAGGCTGGTCATAGCAGTATGCCTGCCCCAGGCAGGGAAGGGACTGCCCCAGATACCCCAAAACACCCAGTGTGGCTGGAGGGGCACCAGCAATGCCAGGGTCACCACAGGACCACACCAACCTGCCACTACTTTGTGTTAGAGAAGGAACCCCAGCCCCAGTCCCTGCTCTCTTTGTCCCTTGCAAATGGGCCTCAGCTGGCCCTAGTGATGATGTTCCTCTTACCTTAATGAGCTGAACCTGTCTCCATCCTCTGCAGATCTCTTTCCATGACTTTCTCCTGCCCTCTGGTTTTTAAACCATGCCCCAGCTTGTGTTTATTGACAGCTTTCCCCCCAGGTTCAAGTCCTACCACTATTCCCCAACCCAAGCTAAACCCACAGACATGCTGCCAAGACCCAGCAAATGCTTTTTTCCTGGTATGGTGTGGTTTGCTCCAGTGCAACAGGAGGCTGCATGGGAAAGAAGTGTGGGAATAAAGCTCTTAGGAGGAGGATATCAGACTACCAGGAGCAGGGATTGTAAGGTATGGAGAATACTGTTTGGGAAGCCAATTCATTCATGTTACATCCCCACAAAAACTAATGGTTTCAGCCCCCAAGGAGAGAAGCAGTGCCGTGCTGAAGCAGCCTGCCCACGGGTGCTCACGTACACCATCACCCAGCAGCGACCTCGTGGCCCAGTTGGCTCCAACTCCAGAAAGAAACGGATTTGCACGTCTCTGGTTTCTTAATTCCTTTGAGTTATCGGATCTAGAGCTGTCTCTGAGACACGTGCTCTCATTTACTGCGTGCAAGTTGTCTGAGAGAGGAAAAGCAGAGGAAATGAGCACCCAAGAGCAGGCAGTGGGATGGCGATGGCTTTGTCACATGTCCACCTGCTGAGGGGTACACTGTGCTCTGGAACATCTTCAAGATGCTCCAAGTGCAGCCCAGGGGTAACTACCCCTTCTCATGTGCTCCCCCAGCTCCTGAAAGCAGGAGCATATTCCCATATTTGCATGTGCAAAGCCCTGACCAGCAGCACAGGGCCACTCTGCAGTGGTTTTGTTGAAATATTACCTCTCACCAGGACTTTTGGGGATTTAATTTCCTTTTCTCATTGCCAAGACAGTCATGTCTTTGTGGCTGTCTTTGGGATTCAAGGGAATGATCTGTTAAGATCCTGCACATAGTATGAAAGAAAATCAGCTGCAAAAACCATGGCAATTGTGATGGCCAGCACGGGCCTGGGGGCACGTAGCTGTCTCATGATGCAAGATGGGGACACAGGCTTGAACTCATCTCATCTTCCCACACTTCTCCCACCCTTACTCTGCAATTTGCTGCCCTTTGCTGTGCTGATGTGAAGGGCTGTTCCCTCTACAGGTGCAGGCAGCAAAATGTGCCTGCTTCCATTAATCCCAAATAAAACAACTGCAGGCAGAGAGTCCTTGGTGCTGAGATTGCCTACAAAATGAGTCAGATCAAAACAAGGGGAAAAGTTTGATTCTGATGCCAGAGAGGAGACAGCAATCCCTGCTGTGAGGAAGGGAAAGCTAAGCAGCATGTGTGAGACAGGCACTAAGAGAAGCAGAGAGGAAATATCCCTGCGGGAAAGCTCCCACACCAGGGAGAGACAGAAACACACAAACTGGACTTGTGGGGAGGGAAAAACCACCTTTGTAGTGGCCAAGGAACAACCAGAGGGTGACAAACACATCTTGAAGGGGAAGAAAAGATGGGATTCAGTGCAATGCACCAGAGATGAACTCACAGCATGAAGTCTTGTGAGGAAGGCAGAGGAAAAACACACAGTGAGCTCTACTGGTGCTGGGGTTCTCTCCAGCAGAAGTGGAAATAGCACCTAAAAGCCAGGAGCAGGCAAAAGCGTTCGGGTCAATGCAGGGGGAGGCACAACTTGAGCACGTGGCTGGTGTTCCCAGACTGCTCTCTGCAATGCAAGCAGCAAGGCTGGGGTGAGGAAAGGGGTCCCTACCTCCAGAGGCTCTGCAGTTGCTCCACAGGACACAAAAGGCTGAGCCAGACACCCACACACTTGCATGGGATGCTCTGCACCAGCCCCTCTCATCTCCCACGCAGGGGCCTGGGAGGCTGCTCTTGAGACCTCCAAACACCTCTGGCATCACCTTGAAGACCAAGGATGGATTATTGTCTTTGGAAAGCTGCTTCAGGGAAACAGGTTTGCCCTCATGGTGTGTGTGAGTAGCTTTCCTGCAGGTGTTCTCCCACCTCTCTGCAGCAGTGGGCTGCAGCAGGCGGGACAGCCTGTACACCACTGCCCACAGCTTTCTCCTTGGGGAGTGAGGAAATAGATAAAAACAGTGTTGGCATTTCCCAGCGTTCGCCAAGGGCTGTCTCTGTCAGTAGCAGGCTTGCTCAGGCTCAGCTAGCTGGCTTCGAACTATCCAGCAGCCTCTGAACAGGGGTGCAAGGGGATAGTAGTAAATCAGCACCCAAAGAGGAATTCAGCATTCAAAGAGAAATTCACTGCACCTCTTGTCAGCAAGAAGAACGAGGCTTCTCCCCTTCTCTGCTGGGGTTTGCAACCAGTTTTGCCTTCCTGAGAAGCCATGGCTCAGGTGCCCTCCTCCCCACATCTCCCCAGGCTTGCAGGACCATGGGGAGCAGATACACGTTGCTTTTCAGACTCCTCATGCTGCATGAGCTCCTTGGGACATTTTATTTTCCTGTGCAGAGAAGAGGGCAGAGCCCACTGACCTGCTTGCAAAATTGCAAAGAGCACTGGTGAAAATAAGACTGTCACTGGCCAAACCTCCCCTCCTTGTCACTGCATGTCCCACACACAGCAAATGTACTGGTTACTGGCTGCATCTGGCTCATGGTCAGGGTCTGATTTTAATTCTCTTGATGTTCTGCATAAAAGAGGGGAGTAGAAATAATGGTTGCACTGCTGGTTCTGTGCCTAGGGGCAGGAGGCAGCTTGGCTTGCCCACATCCACTGCCAGAAGCATGCAGGGCATCTGCTCTGCTGAGCCAGCCTGGTGGGCTATCGGGCAGTTTTCCCACCTTCACCATCACAGCTCCAAGATGTCATCCTTGGTTCCTCACCCTCTTGCTATTTTTATTCCTCTGGAAATGCTCTGTGTGGCCAGGTGACCTTTAATCAGACCATATTTTTTTTATACTGCATGATTCTGCATTAATGTGAAGCTCTTTTCTCTGCTGGGCCCTCCAGGAATAGAAGAAGCAGCTACTACTCGCCTGGCATTGTAACATGTGAGCTTCTTCACCATCAAGAGAAACAGCCACCGGATCTGAAACCTGGCAGAGCATCAGGGCCTCTGTCATTAATAACGTCTGCATTTTGTTTCCTGGTGGCTCTGTATTTTAAAAAGCAGCAAAATAGTTAATGAAGCACAAAAAATAAAAATCCATGCTTTCAAATAAGCATTGAAGCCATTAGAAGAAAAAACGACATCACATCTAAGCATGTACCAATGTGACCACAGACAAAACCAGCTAAATAAAGAAATAGCTGCCTGGTTGCTTTCTGCTTCTCATGCCTGTTGTCTTCTGCTCTAAAATCCAGGTCACCTACAGCAACAGCCTCAGTGGTGGAGGAGCCTTAGAGGTGTTCATACCTGACGCAGGTGATGAGCATGGCAAGCCCTAAGCACTCCAAATGCCTGGACCAGGAGGACCCCCCATGGCAGCCTGGAGGAGAGGAAGGGGGGCTGATGTACACAGCCCAGAGAGGAGAGTGACAGCGATGCTGGTGAGGGGGAAACAAAGGAAAGCAACCACAGCAGTCCAGGGAATGGGCATGCTGTGAGGTCTTCTATAAAGCCGTGCCCACACCTTCACCCACGTGGCCACCCTCAAGCAGCACCAGCAGCTCCTCGGTGTTCCCCTGCACTGGCACAGCACCCTACCAAGCCCAGTAGTGAGTGCACCAGCAGCCCTTCTGCACGGACCACGATATCCCCCAGCACAGTGTGGAGCAACCCTGACTTCCCCATCCTACAGACAAGTGGTTGAGGGAGAGCTGCATGGCCAGAGAAAAACAGGCTGCGAGTGCCTCTGCACCGCAGGGAGCACCCAGCACACAGCTGGCAGGGAAAGA
>NW_010303519.1:23021-27463 GCF_000700745.2 Antrostomus carolinensis
GGTCAGCAAAAAGCAGGCTGATCAAGCACGGGGGAAGGAGCAGAGCTCAGTCACTCATGCATTATTTATTTCTGATGGCTCTCCCTCCAGGAAAAGAGGATCACAGCTTGGCTGGCATGGGATCCATCCCCCTGGCAAGGCTGAGCCGTGCAAAGGTGCCACACACGTTCCACAGGACAGCGAAAACCCTAACACCCTCATGGGTTAAGGAAATACACGTTGGGTTTAAATTCCACATAGTTGCCCAAGGGAGTTGTAGATGCCCCCTCCCTGGAAGTGTTGAAGGCCAGGCTGGATGAGGCTTTGAGCAACCTGGTCTAGTGGGAGGTGTCCCTGCTGATGGCAGGGGGGTTGGAACTGGATGAGCTTTAAGGTCCCTTCCAACCCAAACCATTCTATGATTCTATGAAATGGGCAAGGAAAACCAAACTGAAGCCCGAACCCTCCTGTGCTGCCAGTGAGATGAGTGCTGCAAAACAGAGAGCACGCTGGAGCTGGTAAATACAGGCAAAATATTTGCACCCCTCACTCTCCTCTCAGGAGAGCCCTTTTCCAAAGCAGAAGCGCACTGAGTGTTCCTACAGCAAGAAAGAAGCTGCTTCCTGAGACCAAGAACAGGGACTAGACACATGGTAAAAAAAAAATGCCTTCTCTCATGTACCTGATAGCTGAGGCAATTAAAAGAAAATTAAATTGACATTTCTAACCTGCAGTGTAAGAGAGATGTGCAGTGGTGAAATAATTAAAAGTTACTGCTGGGAACACACTGTTTTCACCCGTCTGTTGTGAAGAACAAAAGGGCAAGAAGCATTTTTTGCCTTTTTTTTTTTCTCTCCTTTCTTTCTTGATAATTAATTGCTACTTATTGCTGCTTCCCCAAATGCCAGAACCCAAGGGTTTTCCAAATGACGACAGAGATGTTTAGGGGTTGGTACCTGGTTCATCCAGCCTCACATTTTGCCAGCCAGATCTCCCTGCTCGAGCCATTCAAATGAAGGGCTCAGAGCTTCATTTTCTGGTTTATAGCACTTGCCTGAAAGGTCTTTCCAGCAACTGCCTGGGAGCAGCTCCATGATGAAGCTGTGGTCCCATCCCCTGCTGTCTCCTACTGTCCAGCATCATTTGCTTCCCCAGCAGTTACACTGGTGTACCAGCTGCATCTGCACCTCTCAAGCAGCAGAAGTGGTTCTCTAGATGGGAACCCACCTCAGAGCATCCTCATGCAGATCAGGCTCACACTGCCAGCTCCTCCCAAGAGCTCAGCTGGCCACCTCTGGAAAGGGACTTCCCAGCTGTTTTTCACAACTCCCTGAATATCATGCTCATGAAGGAAGCTTCACCCCCCACCTGAGTGTCCCATGGGACCAGAAGTGGGCCTGAAAGACAAGGAATGGCCAGGGGACACGGCAGATGTGCCTTGACTACCTCTTATTGCAGCAAGAGCCCCGACATGTGTGAGAAAACAGAAAGCCCCTTTTACCTTTCTCATTAGGTAAAAGACAAGTTAGTGGTATTTATTAAGTGCCTGCTCACTGGATGCCAGTCTGGTCAGGTTCCAAGTCCCAGAATGCTCTTCACATGAACCTCATGCTTCTTGACACAACCCCAAGTCATCCTTCCCCTCATCATTACCTCCAGCAGCCATGCTTGGCTCACACTTCAGCCCATCACCCAAGGGTACCCCTGCCTCTGGCCTTTCCTTCCACCCCTCCTGCTATGCCAGCCCAACGCCAGGTCCATTTGCAGGAGCCAACAGCAGTACAGGAAAGTTTCCAATGTTGCCTAAGTCAGAGTATCCCCAGATTTTAGTCTCTGTCATGCAGAGTGAGGCTGAGTATATCCTGGGCTGGTGTTTAGCACCGACCTTCTGGAAGGGAGAACAGGGCTCCACGTGGTTTTAGGACAATAGGTGAGGGATGAAGCCCAGATGGATGGCTTGTTTTCATTGTTTGGAAAAGGGAATTTTCCATCTGGAATGAAGCCCAGAACCATAGCAGGTATGTGCTGCTCCAGAGTCTGTATTGCTCTCCTTCAGGCTGTCCAACCTCCTGCATGCAAGCTCTTCCAGGAAGGCTTTGGGAACCAGTCTGGAAGAACCAGGAAGGTGCATGCAAAGCTGACTCCACCATTCTCACTGCCAGGGGTGGTGGTCATGTTTTATAGGTCTGTACACAGTCAGCCAGCAAAATCTTTACAAAACAAGACATAAAAGTCACTTAAAACTCTTCCTCAAGCGTGTTTCCTGATGAGAGAAGCAGAAAAGCTATTACAGCAAAACGTGAAATAAAAATGAAGTCAGATCAAAAGACAGGTGAGTGCACAATGCACACAGCAAGCTCTGCACTGGAAATTGCTAAACACCCCCCCAAATTTGCTTCTCTCCTTTGAGTATAAACAAGACAGATCAAGCTGGACCTTTCCTCACTCAGAACTGGCTGTTTTCCACTGCAAGAAATCACATCAATTTCAGGAAGCACATCCAAAAAGAGAACTGTCCTTGTTTCCAGTTTGGAGAGGAGCAGAAGTCTTTCACCTGCCTGCCTTAGTGGGTCAGACCTTTACAACAACACTGCTGCCATTACACCCCTGCACTCTGGGAGGATGTCCCACATTGCTTGAATCTTGCTTCTGGATTTCTTATTCTGCCCTTCATGGTGGTAAAAACCTGCTGAAGAGCCAAGCCCTGGTCCCAGACCACCTGGCCATGCTATGTGCTATTGAAGGCATGTAACTATATCTGTAAATGAAGATCTACAAACGTGCTTATAAAAAATGTGCTTGTATTGTAATAGTGTTGGAGCTGTCAAGGACATGGGGATTCTACCTTTATTTTTCACTCATGCAGTAATTACTGTCTGATCATTACAAACTAGATGCTGTGTCACAGTATGTGAACAGAAAAGGAAATAATTTAGTTAAAATTGGGGATCTTATTTGTGTTTACATGAACTCCCCTGTCCTGGAGATATTTTAAAGCTGCTGTTATGTCTCAAGTGAATATACTGGAAATAAATACTCTCTATCTACTCATGGGTGCCATGAAGAGTCTAAAAAAAAGTCTCTTGTGCTTTTAGCTCACATTCTGCTGTGGTCTTGAGCAAATCCAGGTATTTGTACAGAGGTATAGCATCCCACTGCACCAGGTGAAAATCCCCAGTCTGCTGGATTTGGTGCCACCAGCCAAGGCAGTGTGGTGTAAGTGTCCAGATTCTCCCACAGCACTCCAACATAACCGTGCTTTCTAGCAAGGTCAGCTTTCATCCAGCAGACAGAACACTGTGGTCGCAGAAAGACTCCCATGGGGTTGTGCTGAACCACATTACAGAGCACAGACTATTCTCAATGCAAAAGTCAATGTCTTCTTTTTTTCAGGCTCCTGGGGTGAACCATTTTGCACAGTCAGCAGACAGACTTCTACAAGCAAGTTCATCTTTTTAAACAAGTAAGGTATGAATATGAAATCTAGCTAAAAACTGGTCCAAGAGCTTCTTAAATGCAAGTACTAAGACATACATACTAGCAATCTTCCTAAGAGGTCCCACAAGGAAGGTCAGTTAGATTACACTGTAATCTTAGGGTCTGGAAGACTGAATGCTGTATCATACCTTCTCCCAGCTCCCTTTCCCAAACAATGAAACAAGTCATCCATCACTCAAACCACTCATCAAGCAAAAGTCTTCAGACCAAATCTTTTAAGTTTTATAACAACTGCTGACACCTCAGGTTTTAGCAACTTCTCTTTCTAAACTGCTGTCAGTCCACCACACAATCCAAAGGAACCCACTGAAGTCACTCAACCATCCCTGCTGACAGCACCAGCAGTATTTTCAGGAGAAGCAACAATCATCAAGGTACCAAGGAAGAAGAAAATTAGCACAACCTCTTTCAAGGAGGAAAACAGCAGCTGGGCAAGCAGGCCAGCAAAACATGCTGATTCTTGGGGTAAAACATGCCACACTCAACAAGGAACATCCTTGCATCGAGGAAAAGATGTTTCTTTTCAATACATTCTGGGTAGTTATCAGGAATAGCTGTTAAAAGGCAAGCATGGCTCTGAGTCCAGGGACCTATTCCTTAAGAGTCCCCTCAGAGCCAACAAGATGTGTGCTGGTAGCTTGTACAGAAACAGACCTGCTCAGAATAAATCACTACTCCTGCTTTCAGATGTACGCAACAATTAAGATAAAATCCTTAATGAGAAAATAAGTTGATTGCTCTGATGTTTTCTTCTAAAACATCTTTGCCTATCTTTTCAGATAAACAAGAAGAAAGCCATTATATCCAGTGCACGAGGTACATTCCCATGTAGCAGGGGGCAGTTCAGCAGCACAGCCATCCATCCTACAGTGAATTTACAGCTGGGCTGCGCTCTGTTCCAGACACCTATACTACCTGCTTCATGGGCTACCTCCCATCCATAGAATCATAGAATGGTTTGGATT